>NW_026092913.1:0-6729 GCF_024586455.1 Bactrocera neohumeralis | reverse complement strand
TTATAGCAGTTTTTAGTTTTTTCCGTAAAAATTTTTCAGTCTTATTTACATTTTTTTTTTGTTCAAAAAAGGAAGTGTGTTTTTTAAAACCCAATTTGACCCAAAAAAATAATGTTATATGTCTTGGGGGGTTTAATTGGGGTGATTTTTAATTTTTAAGACTTTGGGTTTTGATTTTTTTTTCTTTTTTTAAATTTTTTTTTGGTTTGGAAAATCTTTTGGGGTTAAAAAGCTAAATTTTTTTACTTATTTTAAGGGTCTTTTTTTTTTGGGGGAAATAAATATCTAAATCAAAATTCCAATCAGGCTCAAACCCAAGGGGAAAAATTCCATCTGGAATAATTTAGGTGTGTGGGCGGCATAAGGGCCACTATTTTGTTAATTTTTTTGAAACAAACCCCCTTTCAGAATAATAAATCCAGAAGGTTTTGATAACCCGTAAGTCGAAACTTGGCCCACTTAGGGAAGAATTCCTTTTTCAAAGAATTCCCAAAATTAAAAAACATAAAATACAAATTTTGCAAAAACAAGTTTTAAAGGGTTAAAAAATCCAAAGGTTTTTCTTAAAAATTTTAAAAAAAGGGGATGTTTCCCTATTTCTTTTTTGGGGGTAAGTAAAATGAAAAAATTGGGGGAACGTAACCGTCAAGGGCCCACTTTTAAACCGCGAAAGAAACCGATTTTTTGATGCCTGAAATTAATTTGGTATCTCGGGGAATTTTTTAAAAACAAAAAGGGCTTCCCATATCCCTTTCAATAAATTGGTTTATTGAAAAACATTTTTGAACCGAAAAATTTTCCCATTTTTTGCGGCCGTTTCAACCCGGGTTGTATGATAAACCCACTTTAAACCATGGGGACCATCCGCTTTTTTGGGGCCGGGAAAAACATCATGTGTTTTTCCCCGGTTTGGTGGTTTAAAATTAAACCAACGGGGGGGAACACCCAAAGATAAAAATTGAACAATTGAAAATAAATTTAATTTTTTTTTTTATTTTTTTTTTGTTTAAAAGTACATTGAACCATTTCAAATAAACAAAAAAGGAAAAACAATTAAGGGGGACTTTAAACATATTATTACAAAAATCACAAAAACTACTATAAGAGTATTGGCTATTTTGAAAGATCGTTGGTTTGAGGCGTTTGAGTCGTCTTGGTGGTCCGTCTCTAGAAGTTAACATAGCGCCACTTCGTTACAGTGCTGTAGCAATCTTGCACTATGCGCTGTTGCAATTCTAAATATTTCTGCGTTAACCGTGAGTTTGCTTCAGGATCATTAGCACATTCACAATACCAAGCCACTTGACAACTAGTCTTAGTACTTTGTATTGAAATTGTTGTATGACTTTCTCTCCTGCTTTATTTCCCTAAGTTTAACGTGAAAGTAGCGATCTGATAAAAAAACGATTTTATGATGTCATAATGTCGTTTCGGTAAAATCAGTTTCAGTTTCGAAAGTAGTCCTTTGTGACAAACTTTATCAAACGCTTTTGCAACATCCAAAAACACGTCAGAACAGAATTTTTTTTTCCTCAAAGGTTTTTTCAATAATGTGTGTAATCCTGTAGATTTGATCAATCGTAGAATGATTGGCTCGAAAACCAAACGATGCGCTGGAATATGGTTTTCGCTCAAAAAAATAATGAAAGGAATGTTCTTTCGAATGATAATAAACATTCGCCCCGGGCAACGTCTTGGGGGCGGCAAAACGATCTTCGCTGTTTTTTAATATTCAGAAAAATACTTCAACAATTTTTTTTACAAAATTTATTATAAAAGATAAAGAGTTGTACACTCACAATGTAATAATCTGAATAACAATGAAAAATATTAATTTTCACTCGAATACTCTTCAGTCATTGAATTTATCTTATATTTTCTTAAAAATAGTGATAGAACTTAAAGATTTACTTTTATAGCTTTTATCACTGCAAAATCACATCTCATATCATTGTAATTTAAATTTGAAGCAGTTTCACATTCTATTGAAGAATCGCAAGATTGATTGTCTACTCTGACTCATGGTCGATCTCGAGTAAGATTTGATCAATTTGAGTTTGCTAAAATATCTTTCAAGATGCAACTGATACAGGCATAGTGAGTAGTATTCTTAAAACTGTCGTTAACGTCTTGTAGGCTTCAGTCCCATTCAAAGAAATTATAATAAAACTTTTTTCTGGAAATTCCAATTTGTTCTTCGTTTTCTTCGCTCTCTTTAATAAAAGTAGGACGTCTTGATCACTGTATAGATCTACGATATCAAGTCATCTGGATAGAAACCAAGTTGCTGGCATTTTTCTTTAATTTCGACGAGTTTGTCATTGTATGAGTCTCTGTTAGTTCATAATTTGTTCAAAATCACAAAGGAAACCAAAAGTAGATAAAGGGGGCGGCAGAACATCCCTGGCCCCGGGCGCCTGAAGTTGTAGCTACGCCACTGATGCCATATAAAAATGGTGAAACGACACTTAGAAGTTTATCAGGATTAAAAACCGGTATATATTGTATACGTCTGAAGGTTTACAACGGTGGTATACATATATATATACTCTAAAAACAACTATTCAAAATTTAAGGGAGCCCGATTGACAGACTTTCTGTTCATACTTTTCACATGATATTAATGTGTCTGATTATAAGCTTATTATGATTTTTGACCGCAATACATCATAACAGCAACCCTACATTGTGGGTATAAGTAAAAATCACAAAAATGTATACTTTAATTCTCAGATATAACAATACATTTTAATTTTTGTCTATTTGGGTTAGAAATAAAGAAACAGCAGCTAAAATACGTATCATTTGAATGGGTGGCAAACCCTGGTTACGAAAATGTTCATCTCCCATATTAAGTATTTACATTATTAGTATATGCTTTAATACATATATACATGCCTACATACATATGCCCAGTGCCAAGGCTTGTTGGTAAGCATATTAAGAGGCTAGTATTTACCGTTTTTAGTGAAGCAAATCTTTGTGAATTATTCGTTCTACTAATGAAATATTGTACACATCCGTACATACTCATGTATGTATTAAAAAAGTACACATGTGGCAGTCGCTATATCCGTTTGCATAGAAACTCGAACGAGCTTGCTTAGGTAAATACTGCATGCAATCAAATAAAGATTTTTATACTTTATTTATTCAAAGTCTTGCCTTACCCTATTCGGGTATGAATATAATATGTTTGAAAAGGTTTTTAATACTTGCTCGAATTCGGATTTTAAAATTAATTAAAAACAAACAGCTCAAATGATTACGATATATTTTATGTTTGTGCATATGTAAGAAGTTATGATCTAAAGAGTAAAATAAATAACAAGTAAGGAAGAGCCAAGGTCGGGTGCAACCGAACATTTTATACTCTTGCAACTTGCTTCAGAGGCTGGAAAAACTTTGTATTAAGCTTTTCAGGAACGCACCTACAACTAGCAGAACATTTCTGACTTAAAATGTAGCATATATGAACACCACATTTTACACATTTTGAGCCCTCTCTTACAACCTCCGGTTTTATAAAGACGTCTTCATCCTTTTCCTTTCAAAACTATCCAATGACCATTTTCATCATATTGCTTTGAGTTGCTAGGTTCTACAACAACATCACGGCGCTTCCGGACTAGACGCCTCTGAAGAAGAACATGAAGCCCGGGTTGAGTCGGTTGTTTACTATTTGCATACAATTAGGCCCTTCTTTTTTGAGAACTGGAAAACATCTGTATATTTATAAATGCTTAAGCGTTTGATTAACACGGAGATGTTCCAATACAGAAGCCAGGAATTGATAACTACTGTGCCTAGGCCCCAGTGAAATACTTTCATGTACCACTTATTACACGTTTTACTTTCAGTTCTCTAAGCATGTCGGCAAAATTAACCTCCCCATGTATTTATTGTATTTTTGAAACGATAGCTGATCTCGAGCATTCACCAATTTTGTTTCCTTTCCCATTCCAACGCTTGTTGTCCCTGATTGGTTAAATCTCCTGATTGTTCATCTCCAACAAATGTGGACAATAACTGAACTGGCTTATTTTCCAGACAGCGCACTGCGGTAATGTCAAGATTAGTTTCGCATTTCATTTCTTACGATCACCCGCCAATTTTTTTAAGTCTGATTCAGATTTCAGTTCCACTTTCCCCATTGGTCTTTTTCGACCGTGCCGATGCTAAATATCCCCATTTTTCTTAGACACAAGAAGACCTACTGAAGAGGAAGCAATTATCAAAAACAGTTCACTTTAAAGCTTTTGTGCTGCAGATGCTAAGTATAACACAATGCCCGATGAGATACTTGCCAGGCTGCCGAGTCCATATGAAAGGTAAGGCAAAATAATTCCTGACGAAATTGCGCGCGGGAACATTTTTAGTTCCCATTTATGGGGCTGAAGGGGTCTTTTGCAAATTTTGATTATAGTCGACGAATTTTGTCATAATTATTATCGTTTGCTTAAATTTATCAGAAAATGGATAAAATTAATTTTTCTCAAATCGATATCGAATCGGTATCGAATCTATTATTGCGAATACTCCAAGAAATCGACGAGCACCGTTACGTTCACTGCCGGACTCTAAATACATTTGGTCTGTTCCACAATCAATGTGATGAAAGCATCATCGTAAAACGTGTTTAAATATAGAGTTGGCTTATTAAATACGTTTTCTTTTCGACTATTTTCAAGTATCATCTTGGATGTCTATTGCAATAATTAAATGCTCTCTTGTTTTCTGTTTTTTTTAGAAATTTTTGGTTAGCATTTCTTTTTCTAGTATATCGATTGCAATTTTTTCACCCTTTCTGGAAATTTCCTTTCAAACCTTCGTCGTCATCACACTTTTTCGTCAGAAGATTTGTCCCAGTCCATCTTCAAAATTCCGCCGCTTGTTTGTATCACACAGCCCTTTTCGTGCTTTAGTTGTATGACCTTTACCGCCCAAACTGCGGTTTATAAGCAACTTTGTACATACAAAAATCTAGCGGTACAATAGCACAATTTTTTTAATTTTTGCTTTCACTATTTGTTCGTAAAACTGTGTAATTATTTGTTTGAAATATTACTAAGTATTTTAATTTTTTTATAATCTGCTTTCAAAACTTCCGCTCGACCGACACGCTCAACTTCGGCTCCGATTAATGAGCCATAACATGATTGATCATAACATAACCGTTATGCTGTTGTTAGTTGTTTATGGTCCGAATTCAAATTGATCAATAACATGTGTGCTTTCAAAGAGATTTTTGTGTATTTTACTCTTTTTAAACGATGTCAAATGCAGAAATTGCTTATAAGAATAATACCTTTGCAAGGTTTCACATTAATACAAAACGACGCCATGCATGAACAGTCGATATTGCGTTCACCACCGGGAGATCGGGTAAACATGGAGTTCAATACCAACGCCGAAATTCGAGCTATTTTAAAGTTTTCCTGTTAAAGGCAAATCCACCAGAGAATCAGGAGATTCACTGGTGGGATTCTGTAACCAGTTCTAGTCTCTATTTGAGACATTTTGAGGTAAAATTCAATTTGAGACTAGTTATTGGTCTACTAAACAGGTCTCTACTGCTGTTAGTCTGTAAATAAGCCAAATGAGATCTGGTAGTTAAGAAGGTCACAAAACCAAAAGAACTCTTGTCTGCCATTTTGAATGTACTGCATAGAGATCATCATAGATATTAATCGATTGTCGTTTTTTTTATATTTTGTAAGCAACTCAAAGCAAGAAAGGGTTAAAAATAAATAAATTTTACATAAATTTCGTAAATATTATGAAACAAAGCAACATATAATTTGACTTTTATTGGTAATTATGTTTTTTACCAGTTTGTAGAAAATTTATTATTTGTTATCGACATATTTATTTTCGTTCAAGTGTAAAAACCTCTCTGAATAATGATATGTAATAGATTTTTTGACTGTCGCTTACAGAATAGCAAAATCGTCTCAAGCCTCAAAAATTGTCTCTAACTTAGAATCTCAAATTTAGAGACTTGAGACTGTATCTCAGTACAGAACGCACGGTAATAGTGTTTTAGGATGGGTACTTTATCACTTCGAACTGCGGAGTGAATGTGTTTCGACGATTTAGAAAACGACACCAGATGGATAAGCCAGCGAGGAAGACTCAGACGACGAATACCGATCTAATCATGGATAACATCAAGTTAAATCGGTATGTGGCATCACATGACATCGCCCAGAAAAGATGGAAGTTAAATATCAAAAAACCATTTTAAACCATCTGCAGAAGAAGCATACACAAAAAGGCTCTATGTTTGGGTATCGCTTGATTTGACGCAAAAACCTTTCTGACCGAATCAAGGCCTGCGATATGCTGCTGAAACGGAACGAACTCGACCGCTTTGAAGCGGATGGTGACCGGCGACAAAAATGGATTACATACGGTAAATATCAAGCGCAAATGGTCGTGTTGTCGAAGACCGGTGAATCGTTTCAAATAGTGACCAAGCCGTGATTGACGGCCGAAGGTTTCGTTGTGTGTTTGCGGGATTAGAAGGGAATCATCACCGCGAGCTGCCCCATATGGCCAGACGTTTAATTCTACCATCTACGAAAATTGACCGCTTGAAGTAAGCGATCGACCAGAAGCATCCAGAATTGGCCAACTAGAAGTGTGTAGTGTTCCACCAGGTTAACGCCAGACCACACACTTCGTTGATGACTTGTCAGAAGTTTTGGGGGCTCGGGAAAGGGGGGT
>NW_026092912.1:0-5856 GCF_024586455.1 Bactrocera neohumeralis | reverse complement strand
CCGCCCGTCCGTCTGCCCGTCCGTCCGTAAGTTTAACGAGAAAAAATTTTAATAATAAGGGTAAAACTTGGTCAGTTTCCCTTTGGCTCCATAAGAAGGTTAAGTTTAAGATGGGCAAAATCCCCCTGCCACCCCCAAAAGGGGAAAAACCCAAAATTATAAAGTGTCATAACTAAGCCATAAATAAAGATTTTAAAAAGTGAATTTGGCAAAATCGCATTGGAGGGGAAATTTTGGAGGGCTTTTTGGAAAGGGGGCCCTTTTCCCCCAAGGTTTTTTAGGGTTCTGGAAACTCTTAGCTATGTCCCAAACCCCAGGTCGTTTTTTTCGGGGCTTTCCCTTTTAAAGTTCAAAAAAGGGGAAAAAGGATAATAACCACCCCCCACCTCCCATACAAAGGTTATGTTGAAAATCACAAAAAAGTGGAACCACACCAAAAACGTCGAAACACAAAATTTTTAGGGAAGAAATTCAAGGGTTTCACCCAATTTTTTTTAAATTGAAAAAGGGGCGTGGCCTCCCCCCTTTTAGGGGGCCCAAAAACCTTTCCCGGGAACTACAAAACCCGATTTCAATGAAATTCGGTATATAAATTTTTTTCAATACCCTGATGACATGTACAAAAATGGGGAAATCGGTTCATAACCACGCCTTTTTCCCAATATAACGCTATTTTGAATTCCATCTGATCCCTTTTTCTGTAAAATTAAAAAACATTAGGAACCAATGATGATACCCGGAAAAAAACTTAAAAATGGTTTTTAAAAAAAATATTAAATGACGTATAATAAATCTGGTTATCACTTTATCATGGGTTTTAAAATGTTCGGTGACCCCGAACCTTAGCCTTTCCTTACTTGTTTCATTTTGAGTTTTTCCCTCTTTTTCATGGAAATTTTGAAAACAAAAAAAAGTTGATTTTTTCTACTTTTTCCCCAAAGGCGCCTCAGTTTTTCTGGAAATTTCACGTTGCCTGCCCCCGAAATATTTTAAGCCGTTAAAAGGGTTGACATTTATGCTCTTTTTAGTTTTCCCGTTACGTATAAATTAGTTTTTTTTGGATAAATTTAAAAAAATTCAAATTTTGATGTATTTTGGGTATAATTTTACAAAACCTTTTTTTGGGGGGCCCCGGTGATCTTAAATAGGAGCATTCCCTGTTGTACCAATTAAGAACCCATTTTTTTTGGGGAATTACAGTAATTGTAGCGCCCGAGCGAACTTAGCCTAGCAGTAAAGCTGAGTATTGAAGACAAGGGTAGTGGAAAATTTGGGTTTTTTCTATTTTGACTGTAAAGTTCTCATGAAATTACTATTTTAAAAAAAATTTTTTTAATTGCCCTTTAAAATTTTTAGATTTTAAAAACCCTTAGAAAAAAACACAAAATTTTAAAATTTTTTAACAATATAATAAATGAAAAAAATATTTCCAAAGAATTTTTATTGATTGTTGGTTTTAAAAAATATTGTAATAACAGGAAAAAAAAAATCAAGAAAAAAATTTACATAGGTACATTATATTTAGGTAAAGGGAAAAATATTTTCAAATAATTTTCTATTGCCTTGGAAAGTTGTATTTTCTATAGTTGACTTTAGTTGCGTTTATAAGCAAAAAGTTGCCCAAAATAGGAAGAAGGATTGGGGGCAAAAACAATATGTTCATCAAATGCCCTATTAGAAGGGCGCCCTTTAAATTTTCCTTGTATGTAATTTTAAAAAAACCCCCCGGTTTTTAAAATTAAAAAGACACAAAAAAATTTTTACATTTTTTTCGTTTTTTTTTACCCCTTTTTTTAAACTTTTATAAAAAAAACCCTGTTAAGGTTTTTAAAAATTTGGGTTTTATACTAAATCCACTTAAAAACCTTGCGGCTACAATAATTCAAAAAGTTTCATTTAAAAGGAATTTTTTTAGGATTTGGTTTTTTATTCAATCATTTTATTGTTTTTAAAAACTGCCACAGAATGAAGGGGGGAAAGAAGTGGCCGAAAGGTTCAAAGTAAACAACTGCCTATTTTTTTGTTTTTTTTCTTCTTTGCTTTATTTATGGCCATTTCCCCGTCATAACTTTTTAAAAACTTTAAAAAATGCAAAATATTTGGCATATTTTTTTTATTCATGATTTTTTACCCAAGAAATTCAACCAAACGTAGTCCCAAACATACATATGTATTTATGTATATCTAGATATGTAAGGTTTTTTGTTAAAATCTATTTTTTGCTTTACTTTATAGAATTGTTAGTTGTCTGAGTCTTGTGTTCATTTTCTCCTGATCTTTTTTTCCCGAAAACCCTCAAATAAAAATAAATTTTTTTTTTTTTAAAATAATAACATAGTTACCATTTTAGTAGTCGAATTGAAATTTTTTTAAAATATTTGGTTTTAAATAATAAATATTTTGAAAAACCCAAGTCTTAAAAAATTTTGTGTTCTTTTGTGAATTTCATTATAGGGGGGGAAAAGTTTGTCAATCAACCTATATTTGTATAAATTGCTCAAGAAAAGTTTTTTTTTCCTAACGGTTTTTGTACACTTAACCCAAGTCAAAAAATAGGTTATATATATATATAAATGATCGGGATGAGGGTTAGGTGACTGTCAGTCTAACGTCCCTTTTTCCCATTTGGGAGGCCCTTTTAACAATGGGAATTTTCCCCATTTTTGGGAAAAATCACTTCCCCAAAAGGATCAGTCCCGAAACCCAAATTCCCGTAACTTTCCTTTTTGAAGAAAACTTTTCCGGGTTGGGTTGGGGAGTAATGACAAGGTTACAAAATTATCGGGCAGGGAAAATTCTTAATTGTAATTCCAAATACATATTATTTTTTTATTTTATTATTTTTTCAATTATTAAATATATATGTATTTAAAATATATATGAATCAAGAACATGCCCAATCCCATGTAATAATTTTTATTTGTAATTTTAAAAAAATTTGGGTTTAAAATTTAAATCCAAACATTTTAAAATAATAAATTATGATATAATGGAGACAAAAAATTAATGAAGATGTAAATATTAATCAAAAAAATTTGTTTATTTCTCAAAAAAGGAATGGTTTTTTAACTTTTTTGCTTTTCAATATAAAAATAAAACAAAAAAATTTTGTTGGGGTGTATTTCTTTTCCTTTTTTTCGGCATATATATTCATATAGGGAAAAAATCATATATTTTTTTAATTTTGGGAAATTTTGGAAATTAAAAAAATTTAAAAAATTTAGGGAATTCGATAAAAAAAGGTTTATCAAACTCATAATTTTTATATATTGTTGTGATAAATTTAATTTCTTTTAGTAAAAATATAATATAAAAAAAAATTTTATTAGTATATATATCCAAAAGTTGCGGCACATAATTTGATAAACATGCCGTCCCCAAAAGAACGGAACATCTACCATTATGAAAAATAAAAAAAATAAATAAAACGTAATCATTTTTTTTGTATCAGGATGTGATGACAATTCATAAAACTCAAATGGAAAATTGATGAATAGTTTTGAATATCAAAAGGGTTTTATTCTTTATCATTACTTTATGTTGTCTTAAGTTAATTTGAGGCCCATAATACCAAAAAACAATGATAATAGATTTATCATTGGGGGAAAAAAAATATATCGATCATTCTTTACAAAATGAATTTCGCCGATTTCGTTGAAAACATTTCCAATAGGTGAAGATTCTCGATTTTTTGAATGACGGGAAAATTGTCCATATTCTTTTAATTCCGTTTCAAAAAATTTTCGGGCAGCGATCCCTGTTAAGAAAACTGTTTTATGAAACCTGTCAAATGAGATGAAAAATTGAGATCCCCAATTTTTATTGTTTGTAAATTCAAGGAAAAAAGTTAATCGCGGATGGTTTTTCAAAAACAATGATAAATAAAATAATTCGAACATGGACTTCTTTGCATATTCTGAAGGATATTGGTCGTCATCAATTGGTGATATATTCTCGTATTTTTGGGGATAAAAAACATCATAATGGTGTTGTTTCATTTTAAAAAATTAATAATTAAAGTTTTTTTTACAGGGTTAGATTTATGGTCAGTGGTTTGAAGAACTAGGGAAACATATCGTTTCCCAATTTGCGGAGTTTCAATATCAATTTCCTCCGAAAATGGACAACTCTTTTATAAAATTTTACGAGATAAATTGGTTCAAATGAAAAATGACCGTAAGGGGCCAATAAAGACTGGAACAACAATCGATCATTTTTCTGATTTCGTCAAATTTTTTAATTCTAAAAATTTTATCTATTTCTGATATCCTATTGTTTTGGTTTTTACAATAAAACCAAATTATGTTTAAAAAATGAAAAAAAATAAAAAATAAAAAAAATAAAGATCTATAAAAATTTTAAATTTACTAATGAAAAAAAAAATAAATTTAAATTTTAAAAAATTAAATATTATATGTGTATTATTTTTTTAAAAATTCAAAATTATATACATATAGATAGGGGGCGAAAGAATTTTTACTTCAGTCGGGGTCATAAGCCCCCTTTTTTTATAAAAATCGGCCCCAACCCCCTTCCTGTTTATAACAAAAATTCAAATAAACCTCCGAATGTGAATTTCAATTTCCCCATCTTTTTCAAAATTGTCAAACCGGGGCCAAAACCCCTGATTTTAAATTTCATACAAGGGAAGAATGTTTTGTTGGATGAAAATCATCCATTTTTATATATTACAAAGTTGTGAGTTTTTTAAAACAATTTTAAATTTTACCAAAGGTTACAGAATTAAATTTCTTTTTTTATTTATTTTTTTGAAAATAGCAAATCAGTGACAATTTTGGGAATCATTAGGTTATATAACCTTTAATTTAAAAACAACAAAAATTCGGGTTGTGTTAAGAACAATTTTTTTAAATCAAGCAAAATTTTTTGGTATAGGTAGGGGAGGGGTAATTAGTTTGATGTCCATTTTGATACACTTTTGAAAACCCCCCCACCTTTTACGTTTCCCCTTTCTCTAAAAACCTTTTTGGGGTTTCGTGAAACATTTTGTCCGAAATCTTTTTGGGGGAAATCCCTTCAAGATTTGGGGTTTGGTTGAGTGTTTTGTGGGGATCTTTAGAGCAGGGGCATTCCAAGAAAAAAGATTGTTTCTTTTTCCCCCTACCCCCCCCAAGGAGATATCGTTTTAGGGCAATCCCCTTTTTGGGAAAGTTCCCAAAAAAGGATTTTTGTAGTGTTTTTTAAATCTTTTTTTTAAATTTTAAAAAATCATTTGCTTTTTTTATCATATGTTGGAAAATTTTTTGTTTGACGCATTTGTAATGTTTTTCCTTTTTTTTTTGTTTCTGAAATTGTTAGATTTCTTTATCGGGGTCCCGCGGTTTTTATCCCTCACATTGGGAAACTCCTTTCCCTTTGTCTGCTTTTTTGTTAAAAGTTCCCCCTTTTCCGGGGAACCGATCAATTTGCTGATTTTTTTTTTGAGCTTAGTTTTCATGTGAATTTGGGTTTGTCGGGGAAGACAAGGGGGGGTCCTCTTTCCCTAAATATATTGCTTTATGATATTTTCCTGGTTTTCTAAAGAACCCCGAGGCTTTTCATTATATTGCTTGAAGATCTGGAGTTCGGAGAATGAAGAGATATTTAGATCGGGGAATCCCCGTGCCCCCTCCCCAATCCCTTTGGACCCCCCTAAGACTAGGGTATTTTTTACAGAACCTTTCCCATTCTCTCAATTGGGGATCCTCACCTGGGAAGGGTTCTGAAAACCAGCGGGAGAATGGGGTTGATTTGTTAATGTGAACTTTTTAGGGTTAATATTGGTTCATGTTTCCCCAATCCCCTTTTTTTTTTTATCCCCAATATGCTTTTTGTGAATAAAAAAGTCCATTGGTA
>NW_026092911.1:0-6601 GCF_024586455.1 Bactrocera neohumeralis | reverse complement strand
GCCCAAAAATCTACGGGAAAAAAACCCTGTTAATTTTGAAATTAAAAACTTTAAAATTTCTCTTATTATGGATAATCCAACCCCCTTTAAAAATCTAAATCCCTGGATATTTGTAATAAAAATTGTCTTTTTGTTTTTGATTTTGAATCGAACCCCGGGTATATATAAAATTATGCAAATACCATACTACCCCAAAGTGGTTTTTTTGATGTTGAAACCCAATCCCCCGTTGGGGAAAAAGCAACGTTAACTCAAAAGAATTTAAAGGCGGGCCCAAAGGGGGGTTTTGATTTTTGATATCGAACAAAAACTTTGGGGACGAAGGGAGGGTTATCGACCCCCGTCACCTTGATGCATTTAAAAACCTTTCATCTCATTAAATTACATATTGAATACTGGACAAGGCAATAGGGAAAAATTTTTTTGGATGCCCCCCCCTCATGGTTTTGAACATATCTTTTAAAACTCTTAAAAAAAAGCCAAATTCACTCAGCAAAAAATCCCCATCCCTACCGGACGTAAAGGGTTGAAATCGGAATATAACCCGGCCACTCCAAAAAACGGACAAAACCCCGTAAAAGGGATAAAAAAAACTGAATACGACAGGCCTTTGCACAGTGGGGGGTTTATCAACAGGCTGAAGGGCTACCAACCCAAATTTTTTGGGGGGAATTTCAAACATTTTTTTTTGTCTTAAAAATTAAAAAAGTATCCCTCCCGGTTTTGGCCCTTTTTTAAAAAAAAATACTTATTATATTTAACGTAATATTTTTAAAAATTTTAAATATTTACTACGGGTATGAAATTTTTTGGGTCATTTTTTTATTCCGGGGGGGGAACAATAATGACCGTTCGCCAAAGTTCTGGCAGTGAAAATTTGACACAAAACCCACAAGCGGGGCCGCCGGTTCGCGCCGTCGTTTTCCCGCGTGGGAGACCCTTTTTCTGGCTCAACAAAACAATGGGGGTGCTTCAACCAGCAGTTAGTAAAAAGGGATGCCAGAAGAAAGGTTAAAATTTTAGAAATTAGGGGAAATAACTTTAAACATATTTTGGCAAAAAAAATGTTTATGTAAATTTTTTAAGTTTTTAAGTTTTTATATATTATGCTTTTTAAAAGTTTTTAATTTATGTTAAAATTTTTAAAAACCCCGAAATATTTTTCAGGTGCATCTTTGACAAATGTTATGAAATTTTTGAATTTCTCAAACCCCGAGTTTCATAAAGTTATCTATGGGGCATGGGCTTGAGTTCGGAAGAAGAAGAATAAACCTTTTTTTTTAAACAAAAGAAACAAAAGTACATTGGTCATTGCCCCTGAGTTTCTAAAAATTTTACGTATTCCTTATTCCCGGCATTTTTTTGGGTGGGGTTTTTTTTCCAGCTTTTTGTGGGATTGAGAAAATTTTTTCATCACATCACCGGGCAGTAGGTAAAAATTTGAAAAAAAATTTCAGAAAAATAATTTCCCCAAATATTCTTTTTTGAAGGGTTTTAAATTTCCCACTTTTTTTGTTTTTATTTAAAAGTATGTAAACCTCCTTTTACCTCCGTTTTTTGGGCATGTTTGTTTAACCGCCATATCCTTTTTTCATAATATTGGGGTGGGGGGGTTTCGAAAGAAAAAAGGACTTTTTTGAAAAGAAAAAAACCCCCCGGGTTTTTTTTTTTCAGTTTTTAAAAAAAATTAAATAGGATGGAAGAAAGCGACTTAGTGGGCTGAGTATAAAAAAAAAAAATTAAAAAAAAACAAGAACGGATTATTGAAAACCAAAAAAAAAGACAGTTTTTTTTAAAGTGACAGTAAAAGCGTGTTGTTAGACCGGGAAATTAACCCAAATTGATAAAACCAATCGAAAAAATGAAACTTTTGAGTTGTGGAACAACAACTGTCGCCGTTGAACAATCTGCTGAAAACGGATAATTATTTTTTGAAAAGGAGGGGAATAATATAAAAAGATTCAGTTGAAGATGCGCCCCCAAATCAGACGTCATGCGAAATGCCCAATGCTAACAACGGTAAATGTAAACAGGACCCAGCATAAAAACGATACTTGGGGAGAATATCGCAAGGCCCGGGTTTCGACAAAACAAATATTTCTTCTTAAAGTGAAAAAATATATGCTGATCAAGTCGTTTTTGCCAGTGGGTATTTTCCCAAAAAAAAATGAAAAATCGAAGTGAAAGCCAAATTGGGGTTTTTTGAAAAAAAAAGTCTATATATTGGGACCCTGTTTAGCATTCGGTCCTTGGGAAAAGACCCAGTTCGAGAACAAGGATTTAATGACTAAAAAAACGGAACACCGAGTAGTTTTCGCAAAAACTTGGTCAAAATCTAGTATTTTGTTTGAAAGCTGGGAGTGCGATTGATGGGACTCGACAATTTCACGGGTCCAAATTGAAAGAAAAAATTTGGAGAAATGTTCTAAAATTTTGGGGTAGGAAGGATGTGTTCAAGAGGCCTTGTTTTCAGAGGAAAAAATAAAAAAGTTCGGTGACCCAAATAAGGTAATTACTGTATGATTTTAACTGTTGGCGGAATTCGATCCTTTTTTAAAATCATATTGAAGATTTGGGAATCAAGGATCAGGCGTACCAGTTATTTATCAAAAACCGTTTGCGAATTTATCCTTTTGATTCATAAAGTCTCAAAAAAGATTGGGGACGAGATACGGGGGGAAAAATTTTTCTAATCATAGATTCAACAAATAGCAAAAGAGATCAACATTTGTTATTAGATAGTTTTAGAATCAGGCGAACCGTGTGAAAAATTTGTTAAGTTTTTTCCGTCGGTGGGACATGTGAAGAAATGTTTTCGTCATTTTTCGGGCTCGAAAAAAATGGGCATAAAAATTGAAGACTGTCGGGGGAGTCATATGATAATGCCGCGAAATGTTCGGGTAAATGGCTTGCAGGCAAAAATTGAAATCGACCTTTGATTTTTTGCCCCCCCTTTTTGAATTTGGGCAACCCCCGCTGAATCGGGATAGAAGAGTCGCTTTTTTTATGACGCTACAGGAAATTTATGTTTTTTTAAATTTGAAAACGCTGGCTTTAAAATTTAAAAGGAAATCGGGAAAGGCAAAACCCCAAAAGGAATCTGAAGTTGGTCGCGGGGAGGAGCGTGTAAAGCTTGAGAGATTTTAGAAGTTCTTAAGACTTTTGGGAAACAATCAAAGAGATTGTCCAAAACCTGTAACGCGACAAGGGGCAATACTTTAAGGAGAAAAGGGGAAAAGGCGGTAATGGTTGTTTTGTGGGAAAGTTTTTTGGGAAAAAATAAACAAAGTGAATTTAAAACAGGTCGGGATTTGATCTGTTTCCGATCTTTCGAATCACTTGTAAGTTTTTCGTAGCTGAACGAGATAAATTTTAAAATATTTTGAAGAAAAGGCGATGGAGAAACGTATCGAAACAGTACAAAAGAAATCGGAAAAAGGCATTCGAAAAGAAAAAAAATTTTATGAAACATCAAAAGTTTTACAATGACTGGGGGAAATTTGATTAACCGTTTTCGTCCTCGTAGATAGACTGGTGACCGAGAGAAAAACGGCAAAAAAAGCCTACAACGATTTTAACGAGAAGTTTTATTTTAACCAAAAAGGTGAGTTGCCCCACGACCCCGACGGAAAAAAACCTTTCCTTTAAAAAAATATCCCAATGATTTAGAAACTGATTTAGCAGAATTACACTTAATGTCAATTTTCTGAAAGAATTTTGATAAAAACCCGATTCTGGATCATTGAAAAGTCATCTTTGTTTTCGAAAACAGAATTTTTTGGGGAACATTTATCCAAACTTGGTTAGCACTTGTATGGTCTATGTACACCAGTGACAAATTGTTCAGGTGAGAGGTTTTCTTTCTTAAAAACGAGAAAAACATCTACGATCTACTTTAAGCAAGAAAAAAACGCCCCTTTCTTTGCAGAGTCAGAACTAATGAACAAGATCTCATACGACGATATAATTCATAATTTTAATTTTAAAATTTCCAAAAAAATTAATGAAAACAATTTATCTATTTCATATTAACCTTTGTTAACAAGATTATTTTAAAAGATATTGTTCGTGTTGTTTTTTTATTGTAAGTGGAATAAAAATTTTAACAATTAAACGTTTACCGAAAAACCCTTATTTTATATTTTGTGTTTTTATATGTGGTTTAAAAACACCTTCACTAAAGGGGGTTGTAAAAAAACAGAAACACACAACACCTAGTTCAAAATCATCCCAATAACGAAAAAAAAAGATGTTTAGGCGATAGAGGGCAAATCATAATGTTGAATTTCATTAAACAAAAATGTAATTAATAAGTTTGAACTAAACTACGCATGAGGGCAATAGGCGCGGCAAAAATTTTTACTGGCGGAAATTTCAAACCGCCACTGCATATGCACCGGAATGGGGAAAAAAATAGGGAAACCGGGAAAAATTTTTTTCTGCGGGGATCGCCTTTTAGTGAAATAAAATCTTGAACCCGAAAAGCACCAAATTTGGGACAGAACATTTTTTTGATATTCCTAAATAAATTGGGGAAATCAGACCCCCACCCCCAAATTTGCCGCAAATATTGGTCAATACGTGAGATACATATGTACATAAATATATAGTATAATTGAAATTCAGGGATTATCGTTTCCTGACAACAGTATGCCCGTATGTCAAAAATGGGTTGAATCTGACTCACTGCTTGTTTACATAATATATACCGCAATAGTTGTCAAAAAAGTCTTGCGGTATTTTTTATTGATTTTTTTTTATTGAAATTAATTTTTGATGACTCATGTCCAGCTCTTGACCGATGCTGCGGCTGCTACTATGCCGGTCTCTTTCGAACAATTTATCGCAATTTTCGACAACAGGCCTTCCGGAGCGTGGCGCATCTTCGACCGCCTCTATGCAGAACAAAACGTTGAAACCATCGTTGTGCGGTGGAAATGGAAACTCAATCGGGTCCATAAACTGCACAAATTTTATTGGCGGCCAGGATGCATTTTTGCCTTTATCGTAGTAGTACTGTAAAATATGCCGTATTTTCTCTTTATTTTGCTCCATGTTTGCGACGCTATAACTCTCGAACGACTTAAAAAAACGACAATCAATCAAACACGTGTTGGCGCGTGAAATGAGCTTTCCAAAAAGGTATAGCATGACCCGATGCGACGAATAAAACTAGAACTATGCGCTTTCAGCGCCAACTAGCGAAAATACCGCAAGACTTTTTTGACAACCTATTATTTTCGAACTTCCGGTCAATGCCAATGAAAATAAGAGAACGTGTTTAACTCATAATAGTGTGTCTTTCTACCTGAAATGCATAAAATCCCGATCTTAGCCTTTCCTTTCTTGTTTTATATTATTAGTATATCTAAACTAAAAGTAATATTTGATCGGTATCTATCATTATTAGTAAGCAATTACAAGTGCAATGACGAAATAGGAGTTTTTCTTGCGCCAAATCATTTCCTAATCAAAATAGCCTATGTAACGAACTGTAAGAAAGTATTTACATACATACTATGTTACATATGTATGTATGTATATAGTTTGTTGAAATGCAACTAGGCCTTCTTCTGCAAAAATACTCATTTAAAATATCACAATTATAAGAGTTAAAACTCTCAGTGGGTAATTTTTTATAATAAATTTTAACGGTGTAGATTGAAATATAGAGAGAAACATACTTATGTACATATGTCTACCTTGAGGAAACAATGTTATTTCAAAAGCTTCGCCATCTAAATAGTTATAAAAACGGTTTGCAACTGATGCTGCAGTCGCATTTGCCGCGACTGGCATTGATGCTCGTTATATTTGTTGCTGTAAAAATAATCGCATTGTGCATATGTGTACACGCAAAGGTATTGTTATATAAATGGTATACATTCGATGGAAGCGAAGTTCTTTAAAACCCCAACAAATCTACAAAAATTTGCGCAGTTTAGAGCATACTGATGTTTTACTTTTTGGGTGTAGCCATTTTCCTTTTAACGTTCTGCCTGCTTATGTATACTTATTTGACGTTTTTTTTTTGCTTCACCGTCCTCGCTCATCGTCAATCCATAAGTTTTTTATTTAGAATTATGTACATATATACACATAAATGTATGGGTATATATGTATATTCCTTGTGTACATATATTTATACCAAAAGCCCAAAGTAGCTAATACTACTAAGGAATAAGCTTTCACATACATACAGATGTATGCACTACATGTTAACACATACCACATATATGTACATATGTATGTAAGTTTATACTCGTGGAATATAAAATCGAGTAAGGATTACAAAGAAATGTATGTATGCATGAATATATACATGCATGTGTGTATGTACTTTTGCTGCGAGTAACGGATAAAAACAGTGCCTCATCCTAAAGAAAACATCAATTTTTAGACTACAAACCTCATTTTTTTAGATAAGGATACATTAAACTTGTGTCTGTCCTTAAATGTATCGGAACCACCTCATCGAAGTCGGGTAATGTCAGGCTCACACATTTTAGGCATGTTATAAATAGAAACTCGCACTTGTTTATTCCAAATAAAAATATTTAATAATTGAAACCCTTTTTTTAGGAAAGAACCGTTTTCATCA
>NW_026092910.1:0-6951 GCF_024586455.1 Bactrocera neohumeralis | reverse complement strand
GAAAGGTTACCAATAAACCGCTATAACTACCACAATTATTAATGACAGCGCGCTTAAATTTACACCAATAACAAATCATTCCATTGTTTACAAGCGTACAAAAACATTTTAGTCTGTAAACGTAATAGTGTGATTGCTTTATATTTGGCTGGAAAATCACAAGCAGCAATTGTTCGTCAGCTAAAACATCTCGAAGTGAACAAAATGTTTGTGTATCGCACTATAAATCGTTACAATGATACTGGCAGCATCGCAAAACGCCATGGAGGTGGTCATAAGAAAACAGCAACATCACCTGAGATGATTCTTGAACGAAATCCACGTCGAAGTGGCAATCAAATGGCTAAAGAGCTGAAAATTTCGCAAAGTTCAATGCAACGACTGTTGAAAAATGAGCTAAAGGTCAAGCCTTACAAGTTCCAAAAAGGACACAATCTTACACCGCAGCAAAAAAGTTAGACTCGAAAGAGCGAAGGAGTTGTTACACTTGCACGAACGTGGCGAATTTCCGAACATTGTGTTTTCTGATGAGAAGAATTTCCCTATTGGGCAATTCATAAACTCTCAAAATGACTTGACCGAACGCACGTACGAGAATTTAAGCCTACGAATGGCCACCCGAAGTAATTTCCCATCGCAAGTGATGGTATGGGCTGCCGTGACCGCTGATGGGCGCTCTCCAGTCGTTTTCATCGAGCCTGGTGTCAAAGTAAATGCGACTTATTATCGTGAAAATATTGTGGAAGGAGCACTTCGGCCGGAAAGAATGGACGTTCCAACAAGACTCGACGCCGTCACATAAAGCGAGAATTAACCAAGAGTGGTTAAAAAATCATGTTCCACGCTTCATTTCGTCGACACAATGGCTTTCGAATTCACCAGACGCAAATCCGATGGACTTTTCCATCTGGTCCATTTTAGAGAGCAAGGTGCGGACTAAAAAATACACCAGTATGGATGCGCTCAAGAAAGCGATTGTACGTGAATGAGCCAAAATACCACATGCTCACATTCGTGCAGCATGCAACTCGTTTTTTGACCGTTTGAGGGCCATAGTCAAGGCAAAAGGTGGCCATATCGAGCTAAAGTGAATGGATTCTAAATTTTTGATTATTTTCATACATTTTTGTCATTGGAATCAATAAAAATATTATCAAACTAAAAATATATAGTCGTTTGAATAGGTAACACTTCGAGTGGGTAACCCTGTATATAAAGGCATCGGATGTGCTTTCTTGACAGGAATCCTATTTTACAGGATCGGTTCTGTTTTTTATTAATAAAATAAACTTTGTAAATTTTAGCCTTTATTGAAAAATTGTTATTTGCATTAGCAATTATTACAGAAATTTTATAATTTATTTAATACTAGAAGACGCGTCCACGCTTCACTGTGGCTGATACTTAAATAATACTACCACTAGCATCTATATGACTTTGATTGGCTGGATTATAACTATTAGTTAATAAGATATATCATTTTTGTGATGCAACTTTTGTTAGTTTACAAAGAAATGGAACATAAAGCATTCTGTTTGGGGAAAACATTGTTTACTGTTTATTCACATTCCATATGTGAATCAAATCAGCAGTTTAAATACAATCAATTATATGCCACATAGTCAAATTTTCTTAGTAACAAACTTTTCCTAGTTTACTCTTCCTTATACAAATTTTATGTAATTTTTATTTACCCAGGGAAATATTTCCCTTATATTTTACCTCACACATACTAAAATCAATTATATGACACCTTTTCTGATTTACAAATTTTCAGCTTCAGTTCGAGAGTGATTTACTAGCTTTACGGGCAGATATATTTACAAACCTTCCTGTACCATTTTGTAATTTTTATCAAATACGGCGCTCTTAAGTTTAGGTCATTTGGATATTTCACCATTTTGTTTATTTTTAAGCAGTAAAAGTGTAGAAGGAAAACACATTTTTTGAAGAAATACACTTCAAAGCTAAAACGTATGTATCATCCTTCAGAGTTTTAGTTTTTCCCTAAGAAATAAGATACAACGTAAACAAGCTCTTTCTTTTCAATTTGCCGGGCTGTGTCGTGTATTTACAATGGTATTTTTATTCTTTGCAATAATTTCTTTATCTAGAAAGAAAATAAACCTAAAATTTAGGGAGATAGTTGTTTTTTTTTCATAAAAATATTCACTTAAAATTTACAGTTGGAGTTATGCATCAAATGGGCTACATTCTTACAGTACACCATGCAGAATGAGTAATGCAGATAGAATAAATCGCTTGAAAGAAATTCATTTTAAGATGAAACGCATCGAAAACTGCAGATAAGATAACTAACATTAAGGAAAAACATGATTTACGGGCGATCAGTTAGTCGTTAAAAGGAAGGGGAGTGGTTGAATTTCTTAAGGGTTAAAACGACTTATCTCGATTTGGTAGCAAAACTACGTTTCCTATAAAAATATTTTTATTAGGAAATGTTTAAGATAATAAAAGATCTATGACTTCTTTTTATAGACTTTTTGACATAAAGTTTTTTGTTAAAAATTTAAGAACGCAGTTTTTTTTTATATTTCTACCTTTTTACAACAAATTGTAAATTTTCTTAATTTTGTAATAAAATACCATTCCCTAGTTGTAGACTTGCTAGCTTAATCGAAAATATTGAAAAAGCTTATAATATATACATGAGAAAAGACAGTATAAATTGATAAATTGAAATAAAAGTTTGCTTTACATTGAACCCTTGCTTTTGTGCAAAGGTGAAACTTCAGAAGACGCTAGAAGAAGGAAAAATATACGAGTATATTTTAATAATTTATTTTAGTTTTCAATACTTGTTGACTTTGCTTACAAAGAGTCAGAATTATATTATATAAAATCGATTTATAATACTACTTCAATTAAGCAAATTTCTGTCTGTTGTACTAACATATGAAGAACAATTTTGTGTTGCAAAATAATGGATTATATTTGTTGGGTGTGTAGTTTGTAATTTTAACAAAGAGCAGAACTTATTCAGTTATGTATACATTATCCAAGCTTTGCAAAACACATTTTATATACATACATATTTTATTTTATAAACGTAGATATAAATAAAAATATTACAATAAAGGTTTTCTTTAGAAAATTTTGGTTATAAAGGTTATGAATAATAAATTAGTTAGAAACTAAACCTTTGGAAGTTAAACGTCATGAGGCGAGCAATTTTTCCGCATGCGAACATTTTTACTTGTCATCTTCATTAGTGTAATACCCACATTATCATAAAAATATTTGAAGTGTGTTTGAAAGTGGCTTAATAACCTTTTAAATTCATTTCATTCATAAAAATAAATAAACTTGCCAAACTTTCTGGAGTAAATATTGAAGGAGTGCATTGATGGTTATATCCTAATGTATTTCATTGTAGATAAGTTTTGGTGAATAAAAATATGAAGTTGAAGAAAGTTATCATGCAAAATTGAAAGACGATTTCGATTATAAATGTTATATTATTTATTTTTTTTTATCATAAGTAGATCTTAATATCTCTAGCTGATACAAGATAATTTGGTTTAATGGCTTTACGTGTTTTTCGAATTTACCTAAAGTTAAATGAGAGTGAATTTAAAGTACGCAAAATGTGTTGACATAATTGGAAATCAGAATTATAACAAATAAGCCAATTCAAGGAATTGTTAAATAATTTATAGAAAGTTTTGCTTTTAGATCGAACAAGTAAGTATATCATATTAACTTCTAATAATTCTTTTAAAATAACAACTACCCAATAAATCTTTACCTTTTAGATTCGACCATTCATTTTAGTATAATCCAAAAAAAATTTGCACTAAATTATACTTTGCAAGATAAAATATCGAACAGAAAATTTGTCTCAAAGTTTGCATTTCCAACCAAATTTCGTGAGCAGAATAACGACGCGACACAACGCGAATGTTGAAAAGATATACGTTGATTCAGTTTTTATAAAAAACACAAGCCTAGAGGAGGGTACAAAGCTTTCAAAAAAGCGGTCGAGACATCGTTGAGGACCTGCCTTGTTAAGAACGAGGCATCTTTGACATCTTCAACACTGTTGGAAATATTTAAAAAATGAAAGATATGGTGCCTGAAAATCACGCTGGGTTAGAGAGATGTCAATTTGGGATGGATATTTTTGTGTATGAAACGCGTACTTGTTCGACCTCGTTCGACTCGAGAGCATTATAACTGCCGATGATACATAAGTTTATGAGTTTGACATGCAAGTTAATCAACAATCATCGGAATGGTGAGAAAAAACGACCAAACTGCAAACGCTACGCTAGAAGAAAATCAATGGATTTTACCCAATGATAATGCACCATCGCATCGAGCCACGATTGTGACCGAATTAAAAGCCAAAAACATAATGAATATCATCATTTAATCACCGTATTCACCAGATTTTCTTCCGTGATTCTTTTGTTCCCAAACTGAAATTGCTGCCCGGGGTGGAGCTCGTTTGCAGCGATCGAAGAGATAAAACAAAATTCGCTGAAGGAGCTAAAAGCCATCCCAAGAAGTGCTTATGAAAGGTGTTTGGAAGACTGGAAATGTTGGCAAAAATGTATTGTAGAACTGCTTTTAATAATTAAATATTTTATGGTTTGCCTACAATTTCCTGAGTACTTTTGTTCACTGTATATATAAATGTATGATAACATTAATCTGATTGCTCAAACACATATTTTCATGTTTTTTTACGATTGTCAAGCTCTGATAGTTTTAGTGAGTTTTCAACACGTACCTTTTTATGGTAAGGTGATATATTTTACTCATTTTCATAGTATATGAACATATAATGAAATTACTTCTCCTCAGCTAATTTTTTGTTGACTTGCCCTCGGCTGTTTGGAAGATATGTACAGTAAACCATTTATGAAGTCGAGGTACGTTCTGAGCCCATAGGGAGGTGTTCGCTGCTTTTAGCCCCTGCACCGCCAATCTACTATACCAACCTCCATGGAAGACCAATGAACACGTGTACGAAGTTTTTCATGATATCTTCATTTTTACTGAAGTTATCACTTTCACAGTTCAACAGACAGACAGTCACTTGGAATTCAACTCGTCCGTCATACTGATCAATGTACCTTTTTAATTAGTCTAAATGACACAAACAAACATTAGTTGAACAACTTCATTATGCTATTATAATTAATGGTGAGAATAAGTTCAATTTTTCAAAAAGTTGAGAATTTCACATACCCTTTAGGATTATGACCCATTTCTGGTCTGACTGAATATTGGTTTTTATTGGGTAAAGTACAAACTGTATACTTTGAAGAAATTTAAATTTTAATACATAAAATGGTAATATATTTGTGGTACATAAATGTTTATGAATAATTATAGTAGCATATAAATAAACTACAATATTTCCAAACGCATTATCCATTACACAATATTATACACACTATCCAGTGTCATATACACCAGTGTCCCCTTAAATGCTATAACATTTCTTTTCAAAAATATATAAAAATTTCCGACACATTCCGACAAAATCTACATTGAGAAAAACAATACAGGCTTTTGCTCCTTCTGCTTCTTCATTTACAATGTACATAGAGCCGGTAGGTGCCGCACACGTTGTCGTTGAGGCACCAAGGCCAACAACAGAGCTATAATCTTCTACTCTTACGTTAGTCGCCAACAGAACAAAGTGCATTCATAGGATTGCAAATGATAATAATTTTCATTTTCGTGCAACACCGACAGCATATGCCATAGGATTATAGATTTAATCTAAGGCCACATTGTAGCCGAAGTAGAATGGAGGACTGGCCAGTGGACATTTCAGCACACATAACTTAGCACGAAATCTGTACATTACAGAATGTAAAAATGTAAGCACATACATAAGTATACGCGCAGACTATGACTTAAATATAAGGAATATTTAAATTCATATTAATATCACACACATCAAAAATTTTTGTGAGATTTGCAGTATCGCCGTAGTGTAGCGTAACACTGCACTAAAGAGCTTAAAAATACATACATATAAATATATGTGACAAGTATGTTAGTTTCGTGTTGGGACAGCCAAAAATTAGATAAAAAGTTAAACGACGAGCACTTAAAGATAAGCACAATAAAAATGACTGGAAGACCAAAGAGAAAATGCTTAAGAACTCGAAAATGCACGTTACAAATTTACGTTAGAGTTTATCCGCTATTACGGAATTAACTACCTTATCTTAAATAACGATTTAAAACACGTCATATATGCATAATAAACACATAATGAATAAACCAAGTATTTTTAATTGAAGTAATAGCATGGCGTATACGCAACATTCTACGACAAGTAATTTTAACATTTTATAAACAGCAAAAAATTTAATAAAATATAACAAAAATATATCTAATTTATTGAAACAAAATAAGTTCAGAACACACATACATAAATACAGAGGTTTACACACCAATTAAATCTTTCATTCGATTTAAAGCATATTTTTTAAATTAATATTAAGGTAAGAACATGGTGATAAAACCTGGTACCAGTAAGAACAGGCAACACCAAAACGACGTAATTTATATGTCAGACAACTTTCTCAATAAGCGGAAAACGTGGCATGAACGGTATATAGAGTAGTTCAGAGAGGCTATATTAGTGAGGCGATTTAAATCCCAGTGATTTTACAATAGTCCTCTTCAAACCCTCTAGGTACGTCGCCAGACATCCACTCAACCTACATACAAGTAAACAGGACTTAAAAACAGACCAAATGATTTTTTCTGGCAAAAATTAATTAATTTTATTCAAATGAGTCTCTTTCTGCTTCAACAGCTTTTTCACGGTCCAAAAGCATGTCGAACGAGCTGGCCGGTATGGCCGCTGGGTATGCCAAAAACCGTCTAATGGGCCTCTACGTCTGCATAACGCTTTCATGGGCAATGCATTTTTCCCAAACCCCGGTGCCATATCGGGAA
>NW_026092909.1:0-6654 GCF_024586455.1 Bactrocera neohumeralis | reverse complement strand
CCCGCACTTACTTTAAAGTATTAAAGTACCGCCTTGGTCAGACGTCAACCCATGCTGATAAAATGAAAGAGTCACACCATCTAAAAACTCCCACCGGCCATTCTCAGTAGTGCATACTTCTCAGAAGCTGGTAAAAATTTTTTTATCAAGGTCGGTACAACGTAAGGCAGACACGTCGATTCATGATTTGCTACCTAATGCAAACAACGGTTTCCCCAATAGCCCAAAAATACGCGAAAGAATGAATAATAAAAATAACATTCTTTGAGTTGCAGTGGAGCTTCAGCTACAATGAATTGTGGATGGAGAACCCTTAAACCGGAATTTCCTAGGGCGTCACCTTCCCTACCAAAAATACTTATATAATTCAAACGATATGGTGCCTCCTTTGATGCTGGTCGGCCGTGGCGCAAGGGGGCAAAGTAAGAGTACAGTATGATGCATCCCAAAGGCAACGCACTCTGCCTTACGCACTGAGAGGGGTGCGTGAGGAGGTTTTACGCCCATCTTCCTATTGTGGGAAGTATAAGGATACCTCACACCAACACCACCCTAAGTAAGGTGTTGAGGCAACCATGCCGATGGCTTAATGGTCAGCGGGCGGTAATAAATAGTTGATCGCGAACGGTCCTCCCGATGCCCGGGCGAGGTCGGAGGTATAAATGCTTTCTACGCATACCGGCTCTGCAGACGAGGACCAACTCTTTCCGGCTTATTCGTGTAACGTAACCACCAACACAACAACAACTACAACAACAACAACCAAATTGACGAAAACAGTGACGACGAAGGACATGAGTTACAGGAATCCCATTACGGAATCCGAAGAGGACGTATTATTCGCCTCCAGCCACTAGACGAGTAAGAGTACTGCCGGACATAACAACCAAAGTATACCGGTAGATACAGCAGTGAAAACAGCACATATATGGGAGGAAGGCTGGTAAAGGAGAACCAAATCCAAAGTGCACTGGCGGCTAAAGGAGAAAGCAAAGAAGGCAAGAAATCCCATAATCAGCTGAGAAAAATGATACCAGGCAGTCTTCATACTGGGAAAGATCGCCAAAAGACCAACCTGGTACCTCAGTTGATGATGCAGAAACAAAGCGGCTTCAAATCAATAGTAGAGGAATATGAAAGCCCTGAAAAGAAAGCAATCAGAACCTCTAGAAGAGAGTAAAAAACAAGAGAGAAATTCACAAAAAAAAAGAATCGCTCTATTACAGAAATACAAGAAACGTCTCCAAAACCTAAGCCGAGTGAAGGAACACAGCAGTACAACAACGGCAAGGCATTTCTGCGATGTAGCCAGGGAGAGCCTGTAGCGGGCCATCATAGACGGAAATCCTGCCCCCGAACACAATACAGGAAAGATGAGTGGAGGTCGACTTGCAGATTGTCAGGAGTATGGTGCTGCTTTGGTACCTCGACAATCCAGCGATCCTCCGAGTTTGACCCATCTGAGACACTCAGGGGTTACAGGGTCATCAAGTGCGGACCAGTTTCGCCAGATTACTGACGCGTAATGTTACAAAATCAGCAACACCTTTGAAGGCCTCCAATTGAGGCTTATACCTGCCAGACATACCGAGAGACCTCGTGCCTCATTTGGCTACCTCCTCTAGAGAGCCAGGGGAAACTCCTGAGGTGCATTGTTGCAAACAACCCTATACCTGGTATAGATGAGTGGCAGCTGATCAAGGAAAAACACTGAACAAAAGCAAGTAGACCAATTTAGTGGCCATTTTCGATGAGTCCATAGAGGCTCTCAAAGAAGACTGACGACAAAATCAGCTACGGAATTCGAAAGAGCAGGCTAAAAATCTTCAAGGCGACAAAGCATCTGACGAAGAAGGCACGGAAGAGGTCGACGACGCCATCCAGTTGCAAAGGAATGTGGGCATTGAAGAAACCCGAGATGCCCAATAACTTAAGATGCGTACAGATAAACCCGCAGCACTTTGAAGAGTTCTACAGCGAATCTGACAACCCTCATGAAACGAGGGGGCATCGCCATCGTCCCAATACAGGAGCCCTGGGTCAACGAAAAACACCATTAAGGGTCTAAACAGCAGTAATTATAACCTTTTTTGCACACGGAACAAAGGTAAACCCAGGGCTGCATTCTTATTAATGGAAGTATAAATGCATTTCTTTGTCCTAATTACAGCACAGCAGATATTACCGTGGTAAAGGTGGAATAGAAGGAAAATCTACTTATTCTCGGTCTCGGCCTACATGGCCCATGACGAAGACATACCACCGGCCCCGCTCACCAGACGAGTAGAGGAAAACAGGAAGGCAGATGTCCGCATAGGGTGTGATGCAAACGCAAGGCACACTGTATGGGGTAGTTTCTAATATAAACATCAGAGGTGAGTCAATCTTGCAGTATATTCTGAATATCAGTCTAAGTATATGCAACAAGGGCGATAAGCCAACCTTTATTTTCCCAAGCCTCTGATAGGTTTGCAGAAAGTGGTGGACCTCACGCTATCAACAGACACAGACAGTCTCTGCTGGGGATAGCTGGAGGGTCTCCATGTCGCATCACTCCTGATACTCAGCATCCGCGGGAAATACAGTGCTTCTCTCACATATCGGAACCCTAGCAGAACAGCGTGGGAAATTTACAAGTATAGCAACAAAAATGCCTGAGAAGGAGGCAATAAGTGTATTCGTAATCCCGTGGAACTAGATTCAGAAGTAGAGAAGTTGGAAAAATCTTAACCACAACTTTTCAATAAATCCACACTGCTAACAGTTCTGAAAAAGATAATGTCTCTCTTTTGGTGGAACAGTGAACTCAAGAATTTGAGAACACAACTATGAAAGCTTTCAATGAAAGTTTGAGAACAAAAATCTGGCAGCCATATAAAGATATTATGAAAAAAGACACAAAAAGCAGTCAGGCAAGCTTAAAACGACTTCATGGCGATCTTTCTGCACATCGAAAGATAGTTGCAGAGAAAACCGCAAGGCAGAGCAAAATGCTAACCAAAGATCATACTAATACTGCCTACTTTAGGCGGAGGAAAATGATTGACCTCCTCGGCAAAAGAGCCCTGGAGGTACTAATTACACGCACTTCTCCGGAAGTCAGCAAACACCTTTAACGAAGGTTCAACCAGAACCACCAAACGCAGCTGGGATTACCGGAGCCAAATACTAGACAAAAAGAAAATCAAATATGCCATAAATAGCTTTGCACCATTTAAAGCGGCAGGACCTGACGGGATTATGCCCATAATGCTGCAAAACTGGTAGAACCAATGGTTCGAAGGTTGAAAATATATGTGGATCAGTAGATCTGACTGCATTGTCAACAAGATCGCGTATGAACAAACGCGACCGTACTAAATATAGCAACTGTAAATTTAAATACAGAATATGTAAACAACGCTGACTCGAACTAGATAGCCAACCCGCGGACGCTGACAGGACACATTCTGATTCTGAGCTTGGTAGCGTTCGGTTGTGCATTTTCGCTTCACATATACTACGTTACAGTTTTGAATATACTTATTTATCTAATTAAAAGAACAACTACAGTTTTTAAAATATACTTACCTATCTAATTAAAAATACAACTACCGTTTGCAATTTGAAATAATTTAATTTGAATGTGAAATAAACATTTTAAAAATACAAGGTGCTTGTTTCAATAAGGATTACGAACCCACATATATACAAAGCTAGCATTCAACTATCATACATCCCAAGAAGTTGGAAAGAAGTAAAGTTGTGTTCCTTCCAAACCAGGCAGAAGACCAACGAGAATGCCTTTAAGACTTTAGACCTATAAGCCTTTTCCTCCTGTTGGGTCACCCTAATGACAGTGACCCGTGCTCCGGATAAAAGTAATGAATTGCTATTATAAAACTCTTTTATCTCATTACTTTTTTTAACCCATTTAGACCGGAAAAAATTTAATTGAAGTGTTTTTGGTCTATTTTTATTAGTCCTAGGGTATCACAGAACATAAAAAAATTAAAAAAATATTACACTTCTACAGGTAAGGTAGAAAAGGCCACACGTATGTGATACAGTAGGCTCATATATATGCAATAATGCCAAAGTTAGCAAAGAAGTTATTTATTGTTAAAATTATAATTATATATGTCATGTTATATGTTATTTTCTAGTATGGTAAGCTAGAAAACAGTTGACATGTAAACCAACATCGCACGTGATGCATCTTGCAGGGACACAATCGATGACATAGCCCACACCTAGTCCTTTTATTTTCTGGCTTGCATAGTGACCTATTTGATCAAACCTGGCATCAATAGTAAGTGATGATGGTCTACTCGGCATTGGTTTACTTCAGCCTATTATGCAATTACACGACGTCTAAATGTTAGGCATATCCATGTCATCGCCATTGTATCTGAATAAAAGCCAGGCGTTTTGGAGTGACATATCAATGCCCTGCAAGATGAGAGCATATACCACTTACAACGAATACTTGTTCTGAGGGATGATATGTTTGGTCTGACAGATATACACCTCCCATGTTCTGATTATACTGGTGCATCAGAAGGGCTTTAGAAACGGTTATTTTCTTTTTCCTTTTGAGAATACCGATCTGTTTTGTGCAACGGGTTATACCAACCGCATATGAGCAAACTATCACCATGTTATTATCATGCCATTTACAAATTATAATATCATCGCATACAATAGTCGAAAATCCCCCTATCCTTCTTTTTCGGTTCTTATTTCCAATAAAGGGCAATTACTGGTCCTATTTTCTCCTACAGTCCCGGTTACTCGTATGTTCTCTCTTGTTAGTTCAGCAATCAACGGCAGTGCAGTAAAAAAATTATATATAAAAACAAATGGTTATTTCTCTGAGGTTTAGTTTGCTGGTATATCAGAATATGTGAGACTACACTGGCACCAAGACCCAATCTGCCTACCGAGAGTTCAGATTAGTGATTGGGTCTTGGTATGGCTCAAACCATACTATATAGCCATTTGATGTTGTGCCCACTCCAAAGTCTGAAACCATACCATCGGTTTCCCACGTATAAATGGTTTGCATCCATGTCGTCCAAAGTATGGCACCATAGCCTCATCATCTCTATGGTTTTCTTTTGTGTAGGTAATGTCTCAAAATTTTTCGGATAATTTTTTTCATAAGTGACGCAAATTTGTCGATCTATTTAGCTGTAAATTATCAGCACAGTGCATATTTGAAAATATGACTGAAAATCTGTCACGAGATAATGTACTGCCAATAAGATCATTTTTCGTATCAGGTGAATTTTCCCAGTACATGCGTCTTCTATTCACTTTGACAGTTGCCACTGACCAACATATCGGGTGATTTTTTTAAGAGCTTGATAACTTTTTTAAAAAACGCATAAAATTTGCAAAATCTCATCGGTTCTTTATTTGAAACGTTAGATTGGTTCATGACATTTACTTTTTGAAGATAATTTCATTTAAATGTTGACCGCGGCTGCGTCTTAGGTGGTCCATTCGAAAGTCCAATTTGGGCAACTTTTTCGAGCATTTCGGCCGGAATAGCCCGAATTTCTTCGGAAATGTTGTCTTCCAAAGCTGGAATAGTTGCTGGCTTATTTCTGTAGACTTTAGACTTGACGTAGCCCCACAAAAATAGTCTAAAGGCGTTAAATCGCATGATCTTTGTGGCCAACTTACGGGTCCATTTCTTGAGATGAATTGTTCTCCGAAGTTTTCCCTCAAAATGGCCATAGAATCGCGAGCTGTGTGGCATGTAGCGCCATCTTGTTGAAACCACATGTCAACCAAGTTCAGTTCTTCCATTTTTGGCAACAAAAAGTTTGTTAGCATCGAACGATAGCGATCGCCATTCACCGTAACGTTGCGTCCAACAGCATCTTTGAAAAAATACGGTGCAATGATTCCACCAGCGTACAAACCACACCAAACAGTGCATTTTTCGGGATGCATGGGCAGTTCTTGAACGGCTTCTGGTTGCTCTTCACCCCAAATGCGGCAATTTTGCTTATTTACGTAGCCATTCAACCAGAAATGAGCCTCATCGCTGAACAAAATTTGTCGATAAAAAAGCGAGAAACACATTTCGAACCGAACACTGATTTTGGTAATAAAATTCAATGATTTGCAAGCGTTGCTCGTTAGTAAGTCTATTCATGATGAAATGTCAAAGCATACTGAGCATCTTTCTTTTGACACCATGTCTGAAATCCCACGTGATCTGTCAAATACTAATGCATGAAAATCCTAACCTCAAAAAATCACCCTGATAATTCCGATAGCACACTTCATTTCCTCTATTTTGATATCAGTAGGAAGATTCTTCCTTCCTAAGGCATTTGTTAGTCTCAGTAGTAAGTAATTGATACACTTGTTGGGATAATCTACAGTGTAATTTTTTTCGCTAGTTATACTTTTTCATTTACAGCTGGAAGTAAATGAATCTCATTGCATGTTCCAGAATTCTCAATTTCGTCATCCTCCAAAAAAGCAACATTTCGTGACAAAGATCTGAAAGGAAAAACGTAATGTGTGCCACTGTATCAAATACGATACACTACTTTTACGAATAAAAAAATATACTAAAATAAAAAACAACAAAAAACGATTCTACATTTTTACTCTCTAACTTTTGTTTTTACTTTTGAAATATATCAAAGTACG
>NW_026092908.1:0-5823 GCF_024586455.1 Bactrocera neohumeralis | reverse complement strand
CGATCAGATGTCCATCCGTGATCATTTGATGACTCTTTCGACCATTTCGATGGCCACTGGGAATGACACTGTGATGTTTTGCCCAAGAGCTAAATCGAAGGGGTTTTGCGACGACTTTAGATTTTTGTATCCTGGAAAAGTCTAATCTTTAATATCACACGATTTTGAGCCCCTTGGGCAAAAACGATATTTTCAAACCCGGTGTTCTTCAATAATCCATTTATTGATGCGGATTCAATTTCTGGAATCAAAAGTCGGTTTGGCGTGATCCCGGTCGCCATTGACAATTACCTTTCACCGGAAGAAAATGGAAGATTTTGCATCGGTTTGTTGAACCAAACCGTTGTTTTTTCGGAAAAAATAGCTCTTAACTTTCAGGTTTCGTCCCAAATGGGGAATTTGGCAGAAATTCATCGTGAATAAATTGGTCAAAACCAAACTTCTTGAACTTTTAATCCATAGAGGAAGTGAAGGTTTGGGAAGGCGAGGATTTCAAAATCCCCGGGTTGTTGCGTCCGTGTTATTGCGAACCCGAATCGACTCTCATATTCGGTTTACAGCTGCATTTTTTTCTTCACGCACTGGACGGGTCCATTCCGAATATTATGCAAAATGAAGAGGGGTTTCTAGCCCCAATTAGGAAGCATACGAAACAATTACTAAACAAAAAAAAATGACAGCTTGACACGACTCACCGTTCGTAAAAAACAGAGAAAAAGGGTATCCTTTTAGATCACCCAAATGGAAAAGCCGTTTTTTCCTAGTAAATTTTTGTGACCTTTTTTTTTAAGTAGTCGATGTTTTTGCACTTTGAGAGCTAAAAAAATGTTCAATTTTTTTCCGTCGGGAACACACCTTTTGCCCTCAAACCAATTTTTGACTGTTCTTTGATGACGTCTTTTACCTTCAAAAAAACCTACCCGGGGAACCTTTTAGACAAAAATTTTTTTGAAAAGGCACGAAATGGGCTAACCTGAAAAGTTTTACCCCCATATATGTTTAAATAAAGATTTCGAACTTCCGGTTTTCTTTTACATACTAAAAAACAGAGGTAAAATTGGGTTGTGGTTTGATTTAAACTCCCAAACTATTGACCAATTGAAAAATTTTTTTCCCGGGGGTAATATCCCGGGGAACTTAAATTTTATTTAAAAAATTAAATTGGGAATAATTTAAAAAATTAAAAGTTAATTTTATTTCAATTTTATTAACAAAGGTAGATAACAGTCCATCGATTGGGTTTTTTCGACTTTTGCCATTTTTTAACTTTCTTTGGGATTCCCCCATTTTCCCTTTGTAAACTTCGTATTCCCCAAAATTCCAAACACCCAGGGCCCTTTTTACTAATGAGGTTTTAAAACTGACACGAGAATTTTTTAAATCAATGATGGAAAATTCTTTCATAAGGCAATTCAAGGGGGGGAATTTCTTTTAAGGAAAATGAAATAAAAATTCACTTTTTTAATTTTACACAACATTAAAAAGAAGGGAAAACCAATGAGCTAACCTATTTTAAAACATTGAAATTGTATACAAAATTTCACCTTAAGATAAGGGAAGTCGGGCAAATTTCGTTTAAACCACTAAAATTGTGGGTATATTTAATGAATAATAAATTTTCAAAAACAAATTATAAATATATGTATATCATTTTTAAAGAAAAATATATAATATGTGTTCTTTTTTAAATAAATAAAAAAAAAGGAAAATTAAAATTCTTCTGAGTATATTTACTAAGATAAGCCTGATCTTTTAAAAAGATAATATTTTTATTTCACCTTTTTTGAAGTTACACTTTTTAAAAAAAGAGAACAAATCGAGTTCCCTCTTATAATTGAAAGTATTTTAACTATTAATCACTTCTGCATATTCACTGACTTAAAAAAAACAAAATGGTCGTATTCTATGCAAAATTAATTATTACAAATTTCTTTGATTTTTCGCCAAACAAAACATTTGAAATAAAAATGGGAAAAAAAGAAAAATTACAGGGTACCCATAATTTACCAAAATTTAAATGTTAACAATAAAACCAAAATTTTTAATGACAGCGGCTTAAATTACACCCAAAAACAAATATTCCCTTGTTTAAAGGACAAAAAAATTTTATTTTCAAAAAAAATTTTAGGGGTGGGAATTTAAAATATTTTGATTGCTTTTAATTTTGGCTGGAAAAACAAAGGGAATTGTTCTGGTAAAATCTGAATAAAAAATGTTTTTTATGACATAAACTTAAGATTAAAAAAACGCCATGGGGGTTAAAAAAAACAAATATAATGATTAAAGGGGAAGGGGCTTGGAAACCCTGAATGGCCAAAAGGTAAAATAAAATTTCCCGCAAACAATGCAACGACGGAAAAATGACAAAATTCGAGCCACTTCCCAAAAAGGACAAAATTTTACCCCGAAAAAAAGAACCTGAAAGAGCGAAGGAGTTTTTAAACACTTGAAAGAACTTTGGGAATTTCCGAACATTGTGTTTTTAGGGAAAAATTTTTTTGAGAAATTCATAAACCTCAAAATCCCCCTTTTTAAATTGGGCCCGAAGGGCACGTAGAAAATTTTGGGGGGTTGGCCCCCCCAAAGGAATTCCCCATCGGGATTGGGGGCTGCCGGACCGTTGATCCCCTTTCCAGTTTTTTTCACGAGGGGGCAAAGAAAACACTTATTATCGAAAATTTTTTAAAGGGTTTTAGAGCCGTGGGCACGTAAACATTCGTGGAAAGAAGGGACGTTCCAACAAGACTGGGCGCTGTCACAAAAGGAGAATTAACCAAGAGGGTTAAAAAAATCATGTTCCACGCTTCACTTCCGACAAAGGCTTTCAAATTTCCCAAGAAAAACCGAGGGATTTTCCCCCATCGGGTCCATTTTAGGGGGAAAAGGTCACAAAAAAATAAATTATAAGGGTAAAAAAAGGTTTTAAAAGGGGAAAATTTAAAAAGGTTCACATTGTGCAGAAAACCCTTTTTTTTGGACGGGTTTGGGGGCCAATTGGGAAAAAAAGGGGGCCCAAATTGATTAAATTTAATGGGATTCTAAATTTTTGATTTTTTTCAAAATTTTTTTTTTGGAATCAAAAAAAATATTATCAAACAAAAAAATTATAGTCGTTTGAATGGGTAAATTTCGGGGGGGAACCCTTAAAAAAACATACCATATACAGAATACAAAAAATCAATTAATTATTAAATTTAAGAATATTTTTCGCATTTAAAGGAATTGTTTTTTTTTTTTTTTTATTTTTTTTTTAAAAATCATATTACTTCATTGGAAAAATTTTTTGTTTCCAAAAATTTTTTCTTTTTTAAAGCCACTTAAAGATCTTTTGATAACTCATCTTATTTAATTTTAAAGAAGAGACTATAACATTTTGACATCAGAAGAGTAAAAAGGCCTTTATGGTATACTGGTTGGCTTATTTAATTTTGTAGCTAAAAAGAATTTAAGATAATACTTTTTAAAACCACAAAACAAAAAAATTATTATTTAACCAAAATTTTTTTTAATTTCAAAAATGTAAAGGGGGTTTAAAGAAAAGGACTTTTTAAAACTAGCCCTTCCCGGTAGCGCCATCACAAAATGTCGACTTCAGAATTCACGACCTTTCCATAAATTTTAAATTTAGAAAGGGAAATGAAAATTAAACCCCTTTTTAAATGTCAGTATGTTTTGAAAATTCAAAAAACCCCAACAAAAGAAAAATTAAATTTTGTTTTTAAAATGGGGCGAATTTATCAAAAAACAAAAGAAATATCAAAATTTATGGGAAAAGGGGGCCCAACATCTTCAAAAAGGCGATTTATCGGAATTTAATATCGGGGTTAAGAAAAAGGGGTGTGCACGATTTGTTCCCCCAAAAAGACTTTAAGACCCAAAATTGGTTTAGAACCAAATTTAAACTATTAAAGAGGGCTGGGGGAAAAACCCTTGGGTTTCAAATTTTAATGATAGAAGTATGTTTCCCCCAAATGACCCCGAAATGAAACCCCGATGCTAAAAAAACCGACGAGCTGAAACCCAAAAACCCCCAGGGAATTTTAAATAAAAACATTTTTTTTATGACCCCGGGGATTTAAAAGGAATTTTTTCCCCCCCCGCCCAAAAAGAACCGTTTTTTCCCCTTGGAGTTTTTGGGCAACGTTTTCCCAAAATTTTTCGAAGAGGTTGGGTTTGTTCCGAAAACCCCCGTTTAAACGACGACCCCTTGAACCCGATTTTTTGACCAAAAATAAATTTTTTAAAACCCTTTTAACCATTTCCCCACCCCGGGATATGGCACCGGGGACTTTTTTTTTGGGGGTTGATTTGCCCAAAAGGGAAAAACATAAAAGACGAGGGTTTAAAAGGCCCAGGGCATATTTTATAATACAATCAACACCTTTTCAATGCTTTTCTATCCAAAGTTATTAAGAAAAATTTCAAAAAATAAGTTTTTTGCCAAAAAAAAAATTTTGGTTTTTTTTTTTTAAAGCCCTGATGTAAAAGCCCCTGAAATTTAAAATTTACACAAGCTGGCAATATTTTTTAATTCGTATCATATTTTTATAAAACCAATAAATTATGATATATATATATAAAAAAAAGATTTTATATATTAATTATTTTTTAATCTTAAAATTTTGGTTTAAACGCCACCCCAAAAACTAAACAACACACACCCGGGTTTTTGATTTTTTCCCAAATTTAACGGTGAAAGGGGGGGGCCCCCTTTAAAGCATTTCATACCTGTTTTTTCCCCAAGGTAAAACCTTTTTGGGGAAAAAAGGGAAAATCTTGCAGAATTTTTTTCCGGACGATCTTTTTTTTCAGAACGCAAAAATTAAAGAGCAAAAAGGATACAGAGAAAGTCGAATTTATCAAAAAAGGTTTTTTCCCCGGAAGTCCACTTATTTTTGAAAATCATTTGTTAGAATTGAAGAAAGGGAAGGGGAAATTTAAATCTATTTGGGTTTACCCGCTTTTTTTGGCAAATTTTGAGAAGAATAAAAACCCAGTTTTTTTCGCAAAAAGATGCTTTAATTAATTTAGCACCAATTCCCCAAAGGTTTTTTAAAAGGGGCGAGTTGGGGTTTTTGGAAAATTTTTCAAATGGCCCAATTATCCAAAAATTCGTAAAAGGATATGTTTTTTAATTTTTGCCGGTTTTTAACAAAACCTTTAAAAAAAATAAAGGTTCATATTTCTTTTTAAAGTTTTTTTAAAATGATAATACTTGTAAAAAATTTGATTAAAAAAAGAATTGAAAAAAATTATAGAATTTTTGAAAGAACTTTGGGGACTAACCGTTTCAAAATTTTCCCAAAAAACCCCCCATTAACACCCCAAAATTTTTTGTGGTAAAACCCTGAGATTACAAATTTTTCCCTTTACCAATTTATCAAACCTGGGGGAATTTTAAAACATGTTTTTGAATTTTCCACACTAACAAAAAATATTTATCTTTCGCCACCAATTTTAAAAAAGGTTTAAGGAAAAAAAATCCAACATTTTCATACACTTTCTTTTGAAAATTTTTGGACTGATTTAATAGGGGGAGAACTTTCTGTTTTCAACAAGTTTCAAATCTTTTAAAAAGTGGAAAAAATTTGGGGAAATTGGGGGGACATTTCCCGACACAATTAAAATTTAAAATTGTGTATGTATTTACAAAAACACACATAAAATTTTTTCACATGTAGGGGGTGGGGATTGGGTTTAGTTGATTGTAAAAAGCCTGTTTCACCGCCACTTTTGGGGGGAAATTTTTGATTAGTGTTTTGTATTCGGCAAATAATTTTTATGCAAACCCCCACAACCCTCTGTCGATAAAAGATAAAAAAA
>NW_026092907.1:0-7343 GCF_024586455.1 Bactrocera neohumeralis | reverse complement strand
GATGGCGTACCACGTCTTCTTGGCATTTGAAAACTTCGAAAAATTCATCTCAAAAATGGCCCCTTTTGGGCCAAAGCATGTTTAAGTTTTAGCTTTTTTTTGTGGGGTACGTCAGTAAAAGTTTTTGAAATAAAGCTTTTTTCCCCATTTTAAGACAACATTCAAGTTGGGGTTTTTAAATTAAAAAAAGTTGCAAGGGTTTCCCAAGGGAACCAAGACGAAAAGGGTAAAATTTTAAAAAATTATTTTAAAAAAGTAAATGTAAAACCCAATCTAACGTTTCAAATAAAGAACTGATGAGATTTTGCAAATTTTATGCGTTTTTTTAAAAAAGTTATCATGTTTTTAAAATCACCCGATATAATGCCTACACCATTGCGGTGATTTTTAGTTTGGTTGAAAGAGAAAAATTACTTTGTATTTCGGGAAATAAATCCTCCACAATCTGTTTCACGTATGCCAAGTAAATCGATGTCTAACTTTTCCATTTCTAAAATCGTATTAGCTAGTTTTCCAGGCTCGTATAAACTTCTTGTGTTCCATCTTTCTGATGTTTAAAGTTTGTTGTGTTTTTTACCTCCGCGAATTCACAGCACCCTCGATTTGCCGGAGACTGAGGACCATTGTTTTGATTTTACTATCATTGTCATATGATATGGTGGGAAGTATGCTTCAGTGGTTTCCCTTGCCTTCTGAAGGGTTTACTGTTTTCCATCCTTTACACATTTATATAGCAAACCGCCTGATACAAGTACAGACGTCCACTTTCAGCCGTACTTATAGTAACAGACGCTGATATGTTGTGGGTTGCTCTTAGTTTCGATATTCACCATCGACCTTACCGGCATGGGTGGCCTTACTGGTAGCTACGCTACCGCTAGCATCGCTCTTTGATCATTATATCTAGATATCATTTTGATCATTTTGCGGAGATACCAAATTCAGACATCGCGGCATAAAGACAGCTCCTTTTCGTGCTGCCAAAAGCAGCTTTGAAATCGACAAAAAGGTGGTGTCGATTCTATTTTCACGGGTCTTTTCCAAAATTTGGCGCATGGAGAATATCTGGTCAGTTATTGATTTTGCAGGCCTAAAGCCACACTGATAAGGTCCAATCAGATTGTTGACAGGTGGGCTTTATCATTTCACACAATACGCTCGACAGAACCTTATATGCGATGTTAAGGAGGCTTATCCCACGGTGGTTGGCGCAGATTGTGGGGTCTCCTTTTTTGTGGATTGGGCAGAGCACACTTAAATTCCAATCGTTGGGCATGCTTTCATCCGACCATATTTTACAAAGAAGCTGATGCATGCTCCCTATTAGTTCTTCGCCGCCGTGTTTGAATAGCTCGGCCAGCAATCCATCGGCGCCCGCTGCTTTGTTGTTTTTCAGACGGGTAATTGCTATTCGAACTTCTTTTCAAGGTCGGACAATGGAACGTCTGTTCCATTGTTATCGATGTACGTTCATACGTACATCACTTTTGGGAGTTCTACAAGAATATGCTTCGGTCTTCAAACCGTCTGTTAGCCGCCCCATCCTTTCGTAGAATTTTTCGAGCATTACCCCTGGTGGCCAGCTCGTCAAGCTCTTCATACCCTTGCATTTCGGCCTCTTTTTTATGTCTGCAAATGGGTCTCGCTTTCCTTTCGAACTCGGTATTTATCCCATCCTGCACATATTGTAGTAGATCGTAACGCTGCGAGATAGATAGTCGTGGAGGCTGAATTTACCGACCATAGAGCCAAATATACCTTTTTTGCCCAATTCTGGCGTTAAAGTCGCCAAGCACGATTTTGATATCGTAGCAGGGCCAGCTCATATGCGCATCGTTCTTCTTTCCGTCGAGGCGTGAGCACAATTCAGCGATATGTTGAAGAACTTCGCTTTCATCCACCGGGGTGAATGACAGTACTCTGCGACGGAGTTTCTTTACCACCGCGAATCCCACACCAAATACCACAAGGACTCACTCGCCTCAGACCTTGTCCCGTTCATCGCATTTCTCTTAGACGGCGGTGATATCAGCCTTCACTCTAACGAGGACAGCAACCAGCTGGGCAGCGGCACCATTCCAGGTGCATGCCCTCAAATTGTAGTCCTTATTTCGTTTGCCATGGTCGTCAATAAAAGGGGGGTCTCTCATCCGAGGCTGTCGTTTAGTTTTCATTGGGGTGAGCTTTTTACGTGGCGGGTCCCAAACCCAGCGCACAATCCTATGTAGGGAATATTTCGCCTTCTCACTTTAGCTCGCCTTCGAACGGATGTTCTTAGGCTACCCAGAGGATACTTGGTCAAAGACCGGAAGTCGTGAGCTGCTTGAGCCATATGTAAAATAATCGTTTTTAGTCACTCGCAAGAGTGGCGATCAGAGAACTTTCCTCACTTGTGTGAACTTCTACACATGGCTCTATGCTCCAACTACTACAGCCATACTTTGTCACGAAAAGGAACATTGGTAAAACTTCCTACCGATAATTCTGTGGGGACTTTGCTGCTCCTATATCCGGGCATTGGAGCATCACCACCGAATTAGGTTTTCGGATGGCGCTACTCTGGCCACCTACACGAACGCTCTACGTATATATAAGAACAATAACAATAGACAATATAATAATTATAATATTGTATAAATATTTCAAAAAAAAAAAAAAAAAATAAAAACGATAAACGCGTATTATAATAATTAAATCCTTATACCGTGTACAGACCGAAATTTAAGAGATTAGATTACATTTAACCATTTCATAATCCAACAGTGTTCTTACTGCCGTTGAAAAGATTAAAAACAGCTGTTTTTGTCATTCAAGAATTCACATCGCTCAATATTTATCAAAAGAAAACATTGTGATATAGTATTTTGTAATAAAAGCTGTATTCTTTTAAATATTTTCCATATAATGGAAACAATGGACGCAATTTTTCATTTGGGAAGTCTATTTTCAGCAGAAATTAGATTCATTGCTCTAAAAAAATTTGTTTGTTTTACTTTTTTTCCGCTTTGTAGTGTCTAAATCAACTGTGATATTGTAATAGATTTCAATTTATGAAGTAGATCGCGCAAAATCAGAGTTGCACAGAGAGATTTAGTGTGGATCAGATTCAAATCACTCCGATGAAGTGATTTTGAATTTTTATTTTTGTATGGCGAAATTTGATAAATTTATAAGAGTAGGGGATAAACCACTCAACAACCGAAATCGTGTGATCAAGTGTCGGTCTGAACATGGTATTAAGTCGGAAATAAAAACTTTATTTAAGAGTTTTCTGTTTTTTACATTTATCAGCCGATTCAAGATAACTCTGAATCGGTGCTAGAAATCAAAAACAAAATATTGACAATTTTTGGACACGTCTCCAAGCTGCATATGACGCAATAGTAGAAACTGACGAATCAGATCTACCAGAAAATTTCAAATCCCTCGGTTTACGCTAAATATGAATATTGCCTTAACAAAAATGAAGAGACAAAAGTCACGATGTCTGATCAATTAAAAATTAACAAAGTCAAATGCACCTACTCCACAACTGAGAGTAGAGCTGCCATAAACCCAAGGGGCAAGTTCAGACATTCATCTCAAAGTGCCAGCATGTACATAATCACCCTAAATTATCACAAGCGCAAAGGTTGTAACACCTCCGATACAAAACAAAAAGGTCAAGCAGGCGTAATAGTCAAACAGTTCGCACTAAATGACTAAAATTTCAATTTGGCTTTTGGAAGCTTTAAAAGAACGATACGAGAATGAAAGAATATTGGTCTACAAACGCTCTCATCACGAAGAAAATGCCCAACGGGAACAAACTAAAGATTGCTCAACTAACCAATATGAAATTGCGGAAAGGGTGTAAAAAATTGTCAAAACTAAAACGTTCAATACGACTAAATCGAAGCTTCCTTAGAACCCAAACTAGTAATTACTACTTAAATCGTAGTTTTTCAAAGCACAATCGTTCACATCCGAACGAAATAAACATGCGTCATGTGAACTATGTACAGGAGGGCATAAACTCAAATCTTGCGATAAGTTTAAAAAATTGAATTTTAACGAAAGGAACAACTTTGCCAGATCAAAAAGACTTGTACAAATTGCTTGTCCCAAGCACACATATTAATAATTGCGAAAGCAAATTTAATTGCGTATATTGCCACAAAAGGCATCAATCTATGTTGCACTTCAAGAACTTTAGTTGCAACAGCAACTCCTGAAACACAAAATCGAATGCTTAAAGGCATTAAAACTCAAACGCTACACAGGAGAATAAAGTAGGATTCCACTACCTACAGCAGTCATCAGCTTACATCGAGGAGAGAGTGTTTAAGCTCAGAGCCCTAATAAAATAAGGTTCACAACGATCTTTCATAGCGTCTAGGGCACAAAATAGACTAAAACTGCGAACAAACCAGCCGATTATGAAATTACGGGAATGGGAATGTTGCCCAGGAACCAGTCACAACAATGACAACGTAAGTTGAGGAAGTCTGAAACCATTACCTCAATTCACAATTGAAAAATTTTTTTGGAATTAGAAGAACTTTCTCCCGTATCAGTCACAACCCCCGAAGATCAGTATTTTGAAGACTTTTACAAAGCCACAACTACTAGATCATATAATGGTCGGTATGTCGTACGACTACCACTAAAACAACAATTTCCCAACACACTCGCTATAGGCCACTCTCGCACCTCTGAAATACAGCAGTTTCTAAGCATGGAAAACTTCAAAAAGGTGAGCTCAAACAAGATTATGATGGCATATTGTGCCACTATCTATGTCCGCACAGCCATACCGCAACTACAGCCCACCTACTAGTCTTCTTCTTCGTAATTGGCGCTGAGACATCGCTTACGCGATTATAGCCGAGTTAACAACAGCGCGACAGTCCTTTCTCCTTTTCGCTACGTGGCGCCAATTGGATATTCCAAGCGTAGCCAGGTCCTTCTCCACCTGGTCCTACCAATGGAGTGGAACTACTAGTTGCAAAAGCAAAAGTCGCACCTCTAAAAACGATAAGACTACCACGACTTGAACTCTGTGGCGCTCTGCTACTAGCTGGTTTCATTGTGCAGACCCACTTGAACATATATTATATTATTATAAAAGCCATCACACCTGTGGAAAACCTTATCGTACAAACACTTGATGACTCTGCATCGCCTATATGCTCAAGTTTCTAGAGCGGCTTAAACTTAAAGTAAAAGGAGCAACTTACCCATATTACGATGCATTGATGCACCAAGACTTACAAAAAGCAAAGTTCGCTATTATCGCATCAACTCAAACGCACTACTTCAGCCGCGACATATCCTTACTAAGAGAATTTATATTTGATAAAAAGAGCTCACTTTTGCTTAGTTCTGAACCCATTTCTAGACACGAAGGGTCTGTTTCAGGGAATGGTCGGCTTGTTAATTCAAGCCTAACATATAATGAACGCCACACTATAATTATACCAGAGAGTTGTCCATTTCCACCTTATTTATGCCGAACATCGCCTCATGCAACATATGGTCCGCCAAGAGTTGTACATACCCGACTTAAGTCCCAAATAAAGAAATGAATTTTCAGGACGTGTGCAAGATCATGTGGAAGAAAATGCGATCGATGATTATGGCAGCACTTGCTGAACGCTGCAATTTTGCTCAGCCTTTTACCACTACAAGTGTCGATTTTGCGAATGGATTTCTGATAAAGGCGTCATATGTTGTATTCTTCACAATACGAGTATACTACTTGATAGCAGTGAAAATAAGAAGATCTCAACTTTGAATTAAAAACGCAATAGTTACATCACCTTATGTTTCCAAACACATATCTTGAGTTCAACTAGGAACATTTGTGGAGCACGTTTTTTCATTTTTTCGAGGAATGACGAATGGGGTAGGGTGGAACTTTTAGCTACCTCTGCCCTACTGTTGTCTGTTTTACTTTATAGTTAAGTGAACCTGATGGTTCCGCAGATGATTGTAATGATTCTAGGCTGTAATTTTAAGCACCTTGTAAAATGTCTGCAAACGGTGCAGATTGTGACACATCAAGGATATTTTAAATAAACAAACAAATCGTTCATAATTTGGACACATCAGTGAAAATGTGGTGAATGAAAGTGAAATTAAAGAAAAAAAACGAAATTTTCACTTAACATTAAGGCTGCAGCTACCTTTGTTGTGGAAACTTCATCGCCAACGTCTATTCCAGCGCCTAAAAACTTAGGCCACTTCTCAACTTTGTTATACATCTGCTTCCAGTACCGACCTTGCAGCGCAACATACCCATGGTCGCATGAGTACTGGTTCTTCAATTAATGAACGGTAGTACATCTGGACGTTTGGTTCCTAAGTTTATAGTTAATGCTTATTGTATAAAGAACTATCTCAGTTTGCACATTTTCGAGCAAATATTCCAGCAGCAAATTGTCTTCCTCCTCACTTCAATTTTTTTAATGCTTGCACTTTGCGAATTTTCTTCGAGTGTATAAAAATACTAAATAAAACGTCACAACTTACTTATGGTCTTTCCTATTTTATACTCGCAACAAAGTTGCTAAGGAGAGTATTATGGTTTCGTTCACATAACGGTTGTTTGTAAGTCCTAAACTAAAAGAGTCAGATATAGGGTTATATAAACCAAAGTGATCAGGGTGACGAGTAGAGTTGAAATCCGGATGTCTGTCTGTCCGTCCGTCCGTCTGTCCGTCCGTCCGTCCGTCCGTGCAAGCTGTAACTTGAGTAAAAATTGAGATATCATGATGAAACTTGGTACACGTATTCCTTGGCTCCATAAGAAGGTTAAGTTCGAAGATGGGCAAAATCGGCCCACTGCCACGCCCACAAAAATGGCGGAAACCGAAAACCTATAAAGTGTGATAACTAAGCCATAAATAAAGATATTAAAGTGAAATTTGGCACAAAGGATCGCATTAGGGAGGGGCATATTTGGACCCAATTGTTTTTGAAAAGTGGGCGTGGCCCTGCCCCCTACTAAGTTTTTTGTACATATCTCGGAAACTACTATAGCTATGTCAACCAAACTCTACAGAGTCGTTTCCTTCAGGCATTTCCATATACAGTTTAAAAATGGAAGAAATCGGATAATAACCACGCCCACCTCCCATACAAAGGTTATGTTGAAAATCACTAAAAGTACGTTAACCGACTAACAAAAAATGTCAGAAACACTAAATTTTACGGAGGAAATGGCAGAAGGAAGCTGCACCCAGGCTTTTTTTTCAAAAATTGAAAATGGGCGGGGCGTCGCCCACTTATGGACCAAAACCATATCTCAGAATTATACGATTTCAATGAAATTGCATAATATTTTCAACACCCCGATGACA
>NW_026092906.1:0-2329 GCF_024586455.1 Bactrocera neohumeralis | reverse complement strand
AATTTTGAATGTTTGAGTTCCCTCAATTTTTTCCTTCATTATTTAAGGAAATTTAAACCTTCTTCATCTTAAATTGAAGTGATCTAAAGCCATAAAGCAGTGCTTTTGGTAATTTTCCCTTTTTATATTTGGGTTAAAAGTCGATTTCTTGTATAAAACACTTCAAAATTTGAGTTGTTTAAATTCTTCCTTCACTTTTTGGGTTTTCCCCCTTTCTTCTTTTCTGAAGGGGAAAAAAACCAAACGGCAGTGATTTGAAAAAATTCCCCAATCTTATATTTAGGAAAAATGATTTTCTTGCTATTTGCAATCGAATTGTTGCTTTAAATTTCATTTCCTTCACTTTTTTAAAGGAAATTTAAATCCTTCTTTTCAAGTGATGCCATAACGGCAGGCATTTGAAAAATTCCCAATCTTATTTGGGTATAAATCATTTTTTTGTTTAAATTAACCGATAGATTTTCAAACATTTCCCTTCACTTTTTTAAAGGGTAATTACCTTCTTCTTTTCCCGGGACAAAACCCTTTAAAAGCAGGCACCTTCTTCTTCTTACTGAAGTGGACATAAAGCCATAACGGCAGTGCATTTGGAAAAATTCCGCAATCTTATATTTAGGTATAAAGTCGATTTTCTTGTATGTGCACATTTAGCAATCGATATTGAGTTGCCTCAATTCATTTCCTTCACTTATTTAAGGTAACTAACCTTCTTCTTCTTACTGAAGTGGACATAAAGCCATAACGGCAGTGCATTTGTAAAAATTCCGCAATCTTATATTTAGGTATAAAGTCGATTTTCTTGTATGTGCACATTTAACAATCGAAAAAAGGCAGTGCTTTTGGGAAATTTCCCTTCCCCATTTTTAAATTATAAAGTCGATTTTCTTGAATGTACACACTTAGCAACCGATATTGAGTTCTTCAAATTTTTTCCTTAACTTTTTTAAAGGGTAAAAAAATTTTTCTTCATTTACTGAATTTTACAAAAAAGCCATAAAAAATGCATTTGGAAAAATTAAAATTTCTTATTTTAGGTATAAATCGATTTTTTGTATTACACTTTAGCAACCAAAATTGGGGTTCCTAAATTCATTTCCTTCATTAAATTTAACCTTCTTCTTTTTCGGGAAGTGGACATAAAGCCATAACGGCATTGCTTTTGGGAAAAATTCCCCTTTTATATTTAAAAAAAGTCGATTTTCTTGTTACACATTTAAAACAAGATATTGAGTTTTTTCAAACCCCTTTTACTTCCCCCAATTTAAAAAAAATTTAAATTTTCTTCATTTACGGGAAATTTTACTAAAGCCATAAAAAAATGCTTTTGGGGAAAACCCCCCAATTTTTTGTTTAAGGTATAAATCATTTTTTGTATGTAAAATTTGAATCAAAATAAGTTTTTTTAAAATTCTTTTCCCTTCACTTATTTAAGGTAATTAACCTTCTTCTTCTTACTGAAGTAGACATAAAGCCATAACGGCAGTGCATTTGTAAAAATTCCGCAATCTTATATTTAGGTATAAAGTCGATTTTCTTGTATGTACACATTTAGCAATCGATATTGAGTTGCTTCAAATCATTTCCTTCACTTATTTAAGGTAATTAGCCTTCTTCATCTTACTGAAGTGGATCTAAAGCCATAAAGCAGTGCATTTGGTGAATTCCACATTCTTATTTTAGGTATAAAGTCGATTTTCTTGTATTACCCCTTTGGAAATGATATTGAGTTCCCTTCAAATCATTTTTTAAAAAAATTTAACCTTCCACTTTAATACCTAAAATAAGGTTTTTGGGAATTTCCCACCAAATTTTTGGAAAAACTTTTTTTAAATTAAATTGAAGAAGGTTGTTAAAAACAAATTTTTTAAGGAAAAATTTCCTTTAAATAATGGATTCCCCCAAAAGGTCTTTCAAAAACCCCGAATTTATACCAAATAAAAATTTGGGGGATTTCAGGGCCCACTTCCCAAAGATAAAATTTTTTAAATTTTTAAAAATAAAGGTTAAAAATGGAAAAATTGGGTTTTTGGGGAAACAAAAAATGTCGACCCATTCTTTAAAAAAATGTAAAAAAACCCCAAAAAATCCAAAAAACACTTTTCACCAAAATTTAAAAATTGGGGAAATTTTTCCCCAAAATGCACTCCCTTTTAACTTTAGCCCAACTTCAGTGGTTTAAGGGGTTTAAATTAAACAAAAAATTTAAGGAAATTTTTGGAAAACTAAATATCTTTTGTTTAAAATGTTTTAAACAAAAAAAATTTCGCCCTTTTCCCAAATAAAAAAATGGTTTTTTCCCCAAATGAAATTCCCAAGGGAAATCCACTTC
>NW_026092905.1:0-6886 GCF_024586455.1 Bactrocera neohumeralis | reverse complement strand
AAAATTTTAAAAAGGTGAAACTTTAATTTTTTAACTTTGGATAAATTTGGGTAGACCCGATATATTCAGAAAAACCAAAGGCTTTGTTCAATTTTAAGAAAAATTTTTTCAATTAATATTTTTTAAAGGCAAAATTTTGGGTTAGTATCCCAAATCAAAGGGGTTTAAAAATTTAAAAGCAACGATTTTCAATTTTTCCCTTTTAATAAAAATTCCCCCACCAATTTAAAATTTTTTGAAATCATTTGGGCAGGTCCCGATATATGAGATTTCACTTAAAAAGAAGGCGGTTACCTCTCCCAAGTTATCTAATTTTGACCATCTTCCACAAAGCTTCCACATACCATCTTGAGAAAAATTAAATGCTTTTGGCCTATTTATTAATAGTTTGTCAAAAAGGGTTATATGAGAGTAGCGGGTTAGATCCGATTTTTAATTTGACACTGTCAGTAGATATGCTTAAGAGATTGTCTAAAAGAGTTTTGTTATTTTATATTCAATGGTTTGTGATATGTAAACCAATTGCGGCACTGTGCCCATTCCTCTGCCCCTTGCTAGTGCGATCCCTCATGCCAATTTATAGTTTCATGTCTTAATTTAAAGCTTAGTTATGACACTTTATAAGTTTCGGTTAATAGCATGTGGTGGGCATGGCGCAGGTCCGAGTAAACTCATCTAAGAACTTCCTGTTTTTTGCTAAGAATCACGTGTACTAAGTTTCATTCCGATATCTCAATTGTTACTCGGGTTACCGCTTGCACAGACAGACAGATGGACCTTGATAGACGGACATTCGGATTTCAGCTCGTCTCGGCATCCTGATCATTTATATAAATATACAGAGGTAGTCAAAAGTATTTACACAACGAACATCTAATGTCTTACTAAAAATATGAAGAGCAATTGCAATATTTATTGCAAGTTGTTAAATCACCAACAAAAATTTCCGATAAAAAAGACTTTAGTTTAGTTTTTGAAATAATCAATATGTAAGAGATATGAAATAAAAAGTTGTATTGCACCGAAAAATTACTGAAAAATGGCTCTTTATTAATTTACATTTCCCGGAGTCAGGATGCAAATGGGACACATTATTGTTTCAGGCAACGATTAATGTTTCCTAAGTCATCACTACACAGAGTAAAGTTCAAAGTTTTTGTTTAAATTAAGTACTTAAAAATTTATTTTATTAAAAAGGATTATCGATATTTTTGTGAAAATTCTGGTTACATCGCTAAACACTGATAAGTTTTACGAAAAAAATATGATTTGTTGCGTTTTAGCCATTAATTTACATAAGATGAAAAATTGGGAAATCATTTTTTTATAATTTTCTGTTGGACCTAGCTACCAATAACTTTGAGTGAGTTGACTCAGCTAAAAATGTTTCAAGACTTTGTAGATCTATAAATTTCCTATTAAGAATAAGTGTTGATTATGTTACCAATTATTTGTTTGTGTACATTAAAAATCAAACAAAAACAAACAAAATTTCCTGTATTTTTAAATAGAGATCGAAAATATCGATGAGGCACCTCTTAATATTAATATTATATTATCAGAACTTGTTTTTTATTATGTCGGATGAGATTTTCATGGTAACTAAGAAAAAAAAAAAACTATTTTGCCCACTTTAATATATATAATGTATATATATATATATATATACATATATATATATAAAACATTAAGATGGAGCGATAGTATATGGAAAAAATTTTTGTTTTTAACGGCATAGCTATGAAAAAGTACTATATGGTACAGAGGCATGAACGATGACATGAGTCCACGTTATGAGTTTTCGAGAAAAAGTTCTGGCGAAATATTTATGGTACTTTGCGCGTTGGCCGCGGCGAATATCGCATTTGATTGAACAATGAGCTGTACGAGATATACGACGACATTGATATAGTTCAGCGAATTAAACGACAGCGGCTAGCTGGCCAGGTCATGTCGTCTGAATAGACGAAAACATTCCCAGCTCTAAAAGAATTCGACGCAGTACCACGGGGGAACAGAGGAAGAAGAAGACTTCTACTCGGCTATAACCGAGTAAATAAATGTAATATGTTATTTTATATGTTATATAGTATACTATATCAATTTTTTCATTTTTTATTGCAAATGCACAGTAATTTCAACATAGTGCTCTCCTGAAAATCGCAATATTACTAATCACTAATAAGTTTTAAAGTAATAAATATGTTTAGTTCTTCCTTCAATACTCTAATAATAAAATTTGTAAACTCAAACAGCTAACATTTCTTTTTTTTTCCAAATTACCAGTTTTTGTAAATATTCTCCAAATTGCCTTTTCATCAAGCGGAAGATCAAATATTCAGTGATGCTCAAAACATTTGCAAACCATAATGACTAATTTATTTAAAAACATATTTTATTTTTTGATAAATTATTCGTTTAACTAGAATATATATGTTTCTTTCTTTATTAGAAGTCTTGTTTATACAAATAAATAACTGAAACATTAATTATAATTAATAATTATTTTTCTTATATAGTGGTAAATAAGTCAAAATTCATGTGTTCAAAACATTGGCATTTTTGTAGTATTCTAAAAATATTCTAAAATATTTTCAATATTTAGTTACATAGCCATTATTTTAATAACTACGCACACCTTCTTGGTATTGAAGCAATTAGACTCATGTAACTGTAAGGGATCGCTTTCTAATCCCTTTTCCAATCTGGCGAAAAGTTAATCACCATTCCGGAATATTTCCTCCTATTTTGCGTTTAGCCATCACATTCATATATTCTCAATCTGTGTGAGATCGGAAGACTATGCCGACTACATCACAGTATTTATATGATTTTCCTCTAACCACGATTTTACGAGCCTAAACGTGTTTTAGGGTCTTTATCGTATTGAAAGTCCATACAAGTTTCCCAATTGGGAAATGGTAACATAACATTAGTTAAAGTTTACAGGCATCATCGTCTCAGATATACGAGCAATTGGACCAATAATATTAAAAACACCTCCACACCATATTATTACCCTCCGTGTTTTACTATGGCAGTTGTGTACCTTAGGGTTATATTTTTCTCCTCGCGGACGGCGAACAAAAAGCTTTGTTATCTTTACCTCGGAGGTTAAATTTCAGTTCTGAACATAAAATTAGAGTTGCAATTCTAGTTAGTCCAATTTAAGTGTGATCGAGCAAATCTCAACCACGCTTTTCTACTTTTTGCACACACAAATGGTTTTTTCGAACATCTGTAACTACGCAGATCAAACTCCCCAAGGTCCGTCTTTTGATAGTGGAGAGACTGATATGAGTTGAACCTCAGTTTTAGTATCTCTTGGAATTGCTTTGGAGTATTTTGAAAGATTTTTTTTTCACGGTTGCAAATAATGCGCATGAAGATTCATTAATTATGTGAAATGCGATTACTGTTATACTTGCTTTTGTTAAAGCAAAAAAATGTAACAAATATCAGTTCCAAATGTTTTGAATACTTGCATTTTATATTCTCCACTGGATTATTACTTTGTTTTTGTTATAGGCTAAAATATAACTTTTTAACAGTACATATGTATTTGACAAATACAATAACTAAAGATCGGAAAATGAGAAAAACAAAGCACACAAAAATTACTTTAGCAACAAAAAAATGGTAGAAAAAATATTTGATTTTGGTTGCAAATTTTTACCACCACTGTACATATGTACCTAATCCCCAAGTGAGCTGCGTTCGTTGATAACTCTGTGCTGCACTCCTTTCCTGTGCGCTTGGTCAATCAATCTGTCTCATTTTCATTTGAAATGCTCGGAGGTTGACAAAAATATTTTTAAATAAGTTAATTGAGTAAAAGTTTCAATGAAAAACAAGTAAGGAAGTGCTAAGTTCGGGGAGCAATCGAACATATTATACTTTTGCAACTTCAAAACTCAAAGCCAGGAAATATTTTAAGGTGTAAAAATCATATAGAGCAAAAGTTAACCTCGGATGTTCGAAAAAGATACACTGTTATGACTCTACACTCTATAATTTTCATTGGATATCTCACATATTGGCGATATATGCGGTAAAAAGTCACCCGGAAGTTCGAAAATCTTTATATTAGGTATATCGGGGCTAAGGGAAGTATTGGTCCGATTCAAACCATTTTTGACATACAGACAAACCATTATAAGAGAAGGATTATCTCTTAATTTCAGTTATATATATATGTATATATCACTTTGGCCGACATTTTCCATCAAAAGTCAACTATAGGTACCGGGATCTAAATATTCGATACCAAGAAGCTTGAACAGTTTTTATTAGATGAAAAAATGTTTGGTCATAAAGTGGCACACTAAAGTTTTATCCTGTTATATTAATTGCTTCTTGATTTTGTACTGGATTTTGTACTGAAACGAATCAAGTGGAATTTAAAATCACTATGGGAAATAGGCGTGGTTGTTGTCCGATTTCACATTTCCACAATGCCCATTTTCACAATGTGACATTTGAATGTAAAAGGAATGCCACGTACTAAATTTTGTAGAAATCGGTTTGTCGCGTTTTCGTGATATGGATTTCACTAAAAAAGTGTGCGGTGGCAAACCCATTGTCCAATTTCACACCTTCTCACATAAGGCTCTCTCATACCGTCTCGCTGATAAAAATGTAATGTCTCTGGTGTATTTAGTTATTGATTTATTGCACTTTTAGTAGGTTTTGGCAATACCGTTATATGAGCGGGGTTATTTTCTATTTTCACATTGTCGGTAGAAATTTTATAAGATTTGTACTCAGTTATTTGGTTGTTATGGTTTAAGCGGTTTAGGTACACATTAAACTTGTTAGAGTGGCGGGACCATGCCCACTTAAAAAAATCGTCCACAAGCGCCCCTTGCTACAGAGATCCTCTACCAAATCTTAATTTAGTGCTTAAATATGTGTATCCGGTTAATGGCAATTTGGGGGCGGGTAGTGGTCCGATTACGCCCATCTACGAACTCGAACTTTGTTTTATACTAAAGAACTCACATACCAAGTTTCATTGAGGTATCTCACTTTCTACACAAGTTACAGCTTGCAAAGACGGACAGACAGACAGTCAACTGGATTTCAGCTTTTCTCGTCATCCTGATCATTTATAGCAACTGGGTTAAAAAGTGTATAAAAACAGCCTGATAATGATGAATTTCGTGATGTTCAGTTTCCGAAAAGAAAAAAAAGGGCAACGGGGCCCACTGCAGACTCTCAAATTTTGTTCCATTTTTTTCTTCAATACATGGCATTAAATTATAAAATGTATAGAAATTGCCAATGAACTCCTCTATTACTTTACGCAGGATGTCGACACATAGAAATTTTGTCAACTTCGGAACGAAGCGCAAAATTCAGTCAATAGTATGCGTATGTGTATTTGTCGGGCAAGTTGTTTTTGCTCCGCTTCGTATTCGCGCAAACTCTTAGTTACTTATGGTTAAGCCGTTTTTCAACGGAATAGTAATACTGACACCTTAGATAATATAAACGTAAAAATAAAATACACATTTACTTTTAATTTTTAAATAAATCTCCTAAAATAGTTATGGAGGCAATTCGTCCCTTGACTTCTCCTTGCTTACGATCGTTCAACAACTTCATTCTAATTGTTGAAGGTGGATGTAACGTAATATTGTTAGCGCGGGGCTAGGAAAAGTAAGGCCAGAGTACGTGTATTTAAAATCTAAATAGGTATGCTCTTCGATCATTCTTCAAGAACATAAAAACTTGTCTAACTTTACTGGAACACTGCCAAGGCCATCCTAAAGATTGTCCTAAAATTTCTTTGAAATCGGTTCAGCTGTTTCGAGTGATGAGGAATATACATACGAAATTTTTATTTTCTCTTGGTATATGTATGTATATGGATATTAAAAGAAGGAAGTTGTGGCAAAATTATCTATATTCACGGTAAAATTAATTACAATAATTTGTACACTCAAAATCATGAGTACTTGAGTTTTTGGGATACGGTTATGATTTATATAACATATTCCAAATGTATTGAGGTATACGAAAACAAATTGTTTTTTACCAATTTTTTTTTATTATATCAATATTATTATACCTGTTTAGCTTAAAAAATAATAAATATTAGGCAAACATTAAAAACTACGTTTTTATATTAATTTATAAATAATGCTTATAGTATTAAATAAAGGTTTTAAAGAGATCCTTATATGTACATATAATAGTATACATTAATTTAACAACATTTAATCAAATTACATTTTAATTTTTGCTTATAATGTTTAATTTCTATGATATGACCACTAAATATATTGTGTTATATAATAACAAATAGAACATACAATTTAAATTATTTAATTAGAAAGTATTTATATTTCATTTTCATTTTCTTAAAAATCAGTTTGGTCAGAATTAATGATGATAGCTGTACAAGTAACCAGCATTAACAAGGAAAGATCCATGTTTGAAAATGACCAATCAATTTACCATGTAGATGAAGTTAAAATATTCTGCACTTGTGCAACAAGGAACTAAATTTTACTTCAGAAGATTCCCTCTAGGCTTTAGACAAATGTTAAAATCTCCTGTTAGGACATTCTGGATTGCATAACTCAGTATTAAGGACTTTCTGAAGTTCTGCAATTAAATATCGGAATAGAAAACTAAATTTATGTTTATTATCAAAATATTAATATTAAAACATCTAAACAAGACTGATTTAGAACTCTTGTTGCCTGAAATAACTTTTGGTTTCCATTGCTTTAGTTAATTTCTCCAACTGCATTCATATATATATTTGACAGTGGTTTTAGAGTGTCAATTCATAGGGTAATCCTGAGTTTCAGAAGTTGTGAATGTCATCCAAATATTCCCCATTTTTTCCCTTTTCCAAATTTTTGGAGTTGAAAGG
>NW_026092904.1:0-6333 GCF_024586455.1 Bactrocera neohumeralis | reverse complement strand
ATAATATGTATGTACAAAAAATCAATCTTACATCTTAATTTAAGATTGTAAAATTGTTCCAAATACACTGTCGCTATTGCTATAGAACAACTCTATGACAACTCCAATAACATCAAAACGGCTAATTTGCATAAATATGTAAAGTTCATATTTTTACGCATCTTGATATCGATTGCATAATATGTATGTACCAAAAAATCAATTCTACACCTTAATTTAAAATTGTAAAATTGTTCCAAATACACTGTCGCTATTGCTATAGGACAACTCTATGACAACTCCAATAACATCAAAACGGCTAATTTGCATAAATATGTAAAGTTCATATTTTTACGCATCTTGATATCGATTGCATAATATGTATGTACCAAAAAATCAATTTTACACCTTAATTTAAGATTGTAAAATTGTTCCAAATACACTGTCGCTATTGCTATAGAACAACTCTATGACAACTCCAATAACATCAAAACGGCTAATTTGCATAAATATGTAAAGTTCATATTTTTACGCATCTTGATATCGATTGCATAATATGTATGTACCAAAAAATCAATTTTACACCTTAATTTAAGATTGTTAAATTGTTCCAAATACACTGTCGCTATTGCTATAGAACAACTCTGTGACAACTCCAATAGCATCAAAACGGCTAATTTGCATAAATATGTAAAGTTCATATTTTTACGCATCTTGATATCGATTGCATAATATGTATGTACCAAAAAATCAATTTTACATCTTAATTTAAGATTGTAAAATTGTTCCAAATACACTGTCGCTATTGCTATAGAACAACTCTATGACAACTCCAATAACATCAAAACGGCTAATTTGCATAAATATGTAAAGTTCATATTTTTACGCATCTTGATATCGATTGCATAATATGTATGTACCAAAAAATCAATTTTACATCTTAATTTAAGATTGTAAAATTGTTCCAAATACACTGTCGCTATTGCTATAGAACAACTCTATGACAACTCCAATAACATCAAAACGGCTAATTTGCATAAATATGTAAAGTTCATATTTTTACGCATCTTGATATCGATTGCATAATATGTATGTACCAAAAAATCAATTTTACACCTTAATTTAAGATTGTAAAATTGTTCCAAACACACCAATAGCATCAAAACGGCTAATTTGCATAAATATGTAAAGTTCATATTTTTACGCATCTTGATATCGATTGCATAATATGTATGTACCAAAAAATCAATTTTACATCTTAATTTAAGATTGTAAAATTGTTCCAAATACACTGTCGCTATTGCTATAGAACAACTCTATGACAACTCCAATAGCATCAAAACGGCTAATTTGCATAAATATGTAAAGTTCATATTTTTACGCATCTTGATATCGATTGCATAATATGTATGTACGAAAAATCAATTTTACATCTTAATTTAAGATTGTAAAATTGTTCCAAATACACTGTCGCTATTGCTATAGGGCGACTCTATGACAACTCCCATAACTTCAAAAAGGGTAATTAGCATAAATATGTAAAGTTCATATTTTTACGCATCTTGATATCGATTGCATAATATGTATGTACCAAAAAATCAATTTTACACCTTAATTTAAGATTGTAAAATTGTTCCAAATACACTGTCGCTATTGCTATAGAACAACTCTATGACAACTCCAATAACATCAAAACGGCTAATTTGCATAAATATGTAAAGTTCATATTTTTACGCATCTTGATATCGATTGCATAATATGTATGTACCAAAAAATCAATTCTACTCCTTAATTTAAGATTGTAAAATTGTTCCAAATACACTGTCGCTATTGCTATAGAACAACTCTATGACAACTCCAATAACATCAAAACGGCTAATTTGCATAAATATGTAAAGTTCATATTTTTACGCATCTTGATATCGATTGCATAATATGTATGTACCAAAAAATCAATTTTACACCTTAATTTAAGATTGTAAAATTGTTCCAAATACACTGTCGCTATTGCTATAGAACAACTCTATGACAACTCCAATAACATCAAAACGGCTAATTAGCATAAATATGTAAAGTTCATATTTTTACGCATCTTGATATCGATTGCATAATATGTATGTACCAAAAAATCAATTTTACACCTTAATTTAAGATTGTAAAATTGTTCCAAATACACTGTCGCTATTGCTATAGAACAACTCTATGACAACTCCAATAACATCAAAACGGCTAATTTGCATAAATATGTAAAGTTCATATTTTTACGCATCTTGATATCGATTGCATAATATGTATGTACCAAAAAATCAATTTTACATCTTAATTTAAGATTGTAAAATTGTTCCAAATACACTGTCGCTATTGCTATAGAACAACTCTATGACAACTCCAATAACATCAAAACGGCTAATTTGCATAAATATGTAAAGTTCATATTTTTACGCATCTTGATATCGATTGCATAATATGTCTGTACCAAAAAATCAATTTTAGATCTTAATTTAAGATTGTAAAATTGTTCCAAATACACTGTCGCTATTGCTATAGAACAACTCTATGACAACTCCAATAACATCAAAACGGCTAATTTGCATAAATATGTAAAGTTCATATTTTTACGCATCTTGATATCGATTGCATAATATGTATGTACCAAAAAATCAATTTTACATCTTAATTTAAGATTGTAAAATTGTTCCAAATACACTGTCGCTATTGCTATAGAACAACTCTATGACAACTCCAATAACATCAAAACGGCTAATTTGCATAAATATGTAAAGTTCATATTTTTACGCATCTTGATATCGATTGCATAATATGTATGTACCAAAAAATCAATTTTACACCTTAATTTAAGATTGTAAAATTGTTCCAAATACACTGTCGCTATTGCTATAGAACAACTCTATGACAACTCCAATAACATCAAAACGGCTAATTTGCATAAATATGTAAAGTTCATATTTTTACGCATCTTGATATCGATTGCATAATAAGTATGTACCAAAAAATCAATTTTACACCTTAATTTAAGAAAAAATCAATTTTACACATCAAAACGGCTAATTTAAAATATGATTGTAAAGTTGTTCCAAATACATTGTCGCTATTGCTATAGGACAAATCTATGACAACTCCAATAACATCAAAACGGCTAATTTGCATAAATATGTAAAGTTCATATTTTTACGCATCTTGATATCGATTGCATAATATGTATGTACCAAAAAATCAATTTTACACCTTAATTTAAGATTATAAAGTTGTTCCAAATACACAGCCGCTATTGCTATAGAACAACTCTATGACAACTCCAATAACATCAAAACGGCTAATTTGCATAAATATGTAAAGTTCATATTTTTACGCATCTTGATATCGATTGCATAATATGTATGTACCAAAAAATCAATTTTACACCTTAATTTAAGATTGTAAAATTGTTCCAAATACACTGTCGCTATTGCTATAGAACAACTCTATGACAACTCCAATAACATCAAAACGGCTAATTTGCATAAATATGTAAAGTTCATATTTTTACGCATCTTGATATCGATTGCATAATATGTATGTACAAAAAATCAATTTTACACCTTAATTTAAGATTGTAAAATTGTTCCAAATACACTGTCGCTATTGCTATAGAACAACTCTATGACAACTCCAATAACATCAAAACGGCTAATTTGCATAAATATGTAAAGTTCATATTTTTACGCATCTTGATATCGATTGCATAATATGTATGTACCAAAAAATCAATTTTACATCTTAATTTAAGATTGTAAAATTGTTCCAAATACACTGTCGCTATTGCTATAAGGCGACTCTATGACAACTCCAATAACATCAAAACGGCTAATTTGCATAAATATGTAAAGTTCATATTTTTACGCATCTTGATATCGATTGCATAATATGTATGTACCAAAAAATCAATTTTACACCTTAATTTAAGATTGTAAAATTGTTCCAAATACACTGTCGCTATTGCTATAGAACAACTCTATGACAACTCCAATAACATCAAAACGGCTAATTTGCATAAATATGTAAAGTTCATATTTTTACGCATCTTGATATCGATTGCATAATATGTATGTACCAAAAAATCAATTTTACACCTTAATTTAAGATTGTAAAATTGTTCCAAATACACTGTCGCTATTGCTATAGGACAACTCTATGACAACTCCAATAACATCAAAACGGCTAATTTGCATAAATATGTAAAGTTCATATTTTTACGCATCTTGATATCGATTGCATAATATGTATGTACCAAAAAATCAATTTTACATCTTAATTTAAGATTGTAAAATTGTTCCAAATACACTGTCGCTATTGCTATAGAACAACTCTATGACAACTCCAATAACATCAAAACGGCTAATTTGCATAAATATGTAAAGTTCATATTTTTACGCATCTTGATATCGATTGCATAATATGTATGTACCAAAAAATCAATTTTACACCTTAATTTAAGATTGTAAAATTGTTCCAAATACACTGTCGCTATTGCTATAGAACAACTCTATGACAACTCCAATAACATCAAAACGGCTAATTTGCATAAATATGTAAAGTTCATATTTTTACGCATCTTGATATCGATTGCATAATATGTATGTACCAAAAAATCAATTTTACATCTTAATTTAAGATTGTAAAATTGTTCCAAATACACTGTCGCTATTGCTATAGAACAACTCTATGACAACTCCAATAACATCAAAACGGCTAATTTGCATAAATATGTAAAGTTCATATTTTTACGCATCTTGATATCGATTGCATAATATGTATGTACCAAAAAATCAATTTTACATCTTAATTTAAGATTGTAAAATTGTTCCAAATACACTGTCGCTATTGCTATTGGGCAACTCTATGACAACTCCAATAACATCAAAACGGGTAATTAGCAAAAATATGTGAAGTTCATATTTTTACGCTACCTGATATCGATTGCATATTGTGTATGTATCAAAAAATCGATTCTACACCTTAATATAAGATTGTGAAATTGCTCCAAATACACTGTCGCTATTGCTATTGGGCAACTCTATGACAACTCCAATAACATCAAAACGATTAATTAGCAAAAATATGTAAAGTTCATATTTTTACGCACCTTGATATCGATTGCTTAATGTGTATGTATCAAAAAATCGATTCTACACCTTAATTTAAGATTGCAAGGTTGTTCGAAATACACTGTCGCTATTGCTATAGAACAACTCTATGACAACTCCAATAACATCAAAACGGCTAATTTGCATAAATATGTAAAGTTCATATTTTTACGCATCTTGATATCGATTGCATAATATGTATGTACCAAAAAATCAATTTTACACCTTAATTTAAGATTTCAAAGTTGTTCCAAATACACTGTCGCTATTGCTATAGAACAACTCTGTGACAACTCCAATAGCATCAAAACGGCTAATTTGCATAAATATGTAAAGTTCATATTTTTACGCATCTTGATATCGATTGCATAATATGTATGTACCAAAAAATCAATTTTACACCTTAATTTAAGATTGTAAAATTGTTCCAAATACACTGTCGCTATTGCTATAGAACAACTCTATGACAACTCCAATAACATCAAAACGGCTAATTTGCATAAATATGTAAAGTTCATATTTTTACGCATCTTGATATCGATTGCATAATATGTATGTACCAAAAAATCAATTTTACACCTTAATTTAAGATTTCAAAGTTGTTCCAAATACACTGTCGCTATTGCTATAGAACAACTCTGTGACAACTCCAATAGCATCAAAACGGCTAATTTGCATAAATATGTAAAGTTCATATTTTTACGCATCTTGATATCGATTGCATAATATGTATGTACCAAAAAATCAATTTTACATCTTAATTTAAGATTGTAAAATTGTTCCAAATACACTGTCGCTATTGCTATAGAACAACTCTATGACAACTCCAATAACATCAAAACGGCTAATTTGCATAAATTAAAGTTCATATTTTTACGCATCTTGATATCGATTGCATAATATGTATGTACCAAAAAATCAATTTTACACCTTAATTTAAGATTGTAAAATTGTTCCAAATACACTGTCGCTATTGCTATAGAACAACTCTATGACAACTCCAATAACATCAAAACGGCTAATTTGCATAAATATGTAAAGTTCATATTTTTACGCATCTTGATATCGATTGCATAATATGTATGTACCAAAAAATCAATTTTACATCTTAATTTAAGATTGTAAAATTGTTCCAAATACACTGTCGCTATTGCTATAGGGCGACTCTATGACAACTCCCATAACTTCAAAAAGGGTAATTAGCATAAAT
>NW_026092903.1:0-5907 GCF_024586455.1 Bactrocera neohumeralis | reverse complement strand
AAATTTTGACAACTTATATTCAGGTATAAAGTCCATTTTCTTGTATATACACATTACAGTCGATATTGATATCAAATCATTAATTTAACATCTTTAACCTAATTTACCTTTTTTCATCTTACTTGCTGAGGCAAAGCCATGACGGCAGAGCATTTGGAAGAATTCGGCAATCTTATGTTCTAGTATAAAGTCGATTTTCTTGTATATACACATTTAGCAGTCGATACTGAGTTGCTTTAAATCATTAATTTAACATATTTAAGTTAATTAACCTTCTTCATCTTACCGAAGTTGACATAAAGCCATAACGGCAGTGCATTTGAAAGAATTCGACAATCTTATATTCAGGTATAAAGTCGATTTTCTTGTATATACACATTTAGCAGTCGATGCTGAGTTGCTCTAAATCATTAATTTAACATCTTTAAGTTAATTTACCTTCTTCATCTTACTAAAGTTGACATAAAGTCATAACGCAGTGCATTTGGGAGAATTCGACAATCTTATATTCAGGTATAAAGTCGATTTTCTTGTATATACACATTTAGCAGTCGATATTAAATTGCCTTAAAATCATTAATTTAATATATTAAGTTAATTTACCTTCTTCATCTTACTTGAAGTTGACATAAAGCCATAAATGCCAGTGTATTTGGGAGAACCGACAATCTTATATTCAGGTATAAAGTCCATTTTCTTTGCATATACACATTAGCAGTCGATATTGAGTTGCTTTAAATCATTAATTTAACATATTTGGCACTTACCTTCCTACTTACTTTGACATTCATCTTGCATTTGAAGAATTGACATAAAAAGTCGATTTTCATAACGGCAGTGCATATTGAGTTGCTTTAAGAACATCTTTAAGAATTTACCTTCTTCATCTTATTGAAGTAGACATGTATTCAGGTATAAAAGTCGATTTTTCTTGTATATACGCATTTAGCAGTCGATATTGAGTTGCTTTAAATCATTAATTTAAATATCTTGCTAATTTAATTTACCTTCTTCATCTTTAAGTTGACATAAAGCCATAACGGCACATTTGGGAGAATCTGACAATCTTATATTCAGGTATAAAGTCGATTTTCTTGAATATACACATTTAGCAGTCGATACTGAGTTGCTTTAAATCATTAATTTAACATCTTTAAGTTAATTTACCTTCTTCATCTTACAGAAGTTGACATATGGCCATAACGGCAGTGAATTTGGAAGAATTCGACAATCTCATGTTCAGGTATAAAGCCCATTTTCTTGTATATACACATTAAGCAGTCGATATTGAGTTGCTTTTAAATCATTAATTTAACATCTTTAAGTTAATTAACCTTCTTCATCTTACTGAAGTTGACATAAAGCCATAACGGCAGAGCATTTGGAAGAACTCGACAATCTTATATTCAGGTATAAAGTCGATTTTCTTGTATATACACATTTAGCAGTCGATATTGAGTTGTTTTAAATCATTAATTTAACATCTTTAAGTTAATTTACCTTCTTCATTTTACTGAAGTTGACATAAAGCCATAACGGCAGTGCATTTGGAAGAATTCGACAATCTTATATTCAGGTATAAAGTCGATTTGCTTGTATATACACATTTAGTAGTCGATATTGAGTTGCCCTAAATCACTAATTTAACATATTTAAGTTAATTAACCTTCTTCATCTTACTGAAGTTGACATAAAGCCACAACGGCAGTGCATTTGGAAGAATTCGATAATCTTATATTCAGGTAAAAAGTCCATTTCTTGTATATACACATTAAGCAGTCGATATTGTGTTGCTTTAAATCATTAATTTAACATCATTAAGTTAATTTAACCCTTTTCATCTTACTGAAGTTGACATAAAGCCATAACGGCAGTGCATTTAAAGAATTCGACAATCTTTATTCAGATAAAGTCCATTTTCTTGTATATACACATTTAGCAGTCGATATTGAGTTGTTTTTTAAATCATTAATTTAACATCTTTAAGTTAATTTACCTTCTTCATCTAATAAAGTTGACATAAAGTCATAACGGCAGAGCATTTGAAGAATTCGACAATCTTTTATTCAGGTATAGAGTCGATTTTCTTGTATATACACACTTAGCGGTCGATATTGAGTTGCTTTAAATCATTAATTAACATCTTTAAGTTAATTAAACTTCTTCATCTTACCGAAGTTGGAATAAAGCCATAACGGCAGTGCATTTGGAAGAATTCGACAATCTTATATTCAGGTATAAAGTCGATTTTCTTGTACATACACATTTAGCAGTCGATATTGAAATGCTTTAAATCATTAATTTAATATCTTTAAGTTAATTTACCTTCTTCATCTTACTGAAGTTGACATAAAGCCACAATGGCAGTGCATTTGGAAGAGTTCGACATACTTATATTCAGGTATAAAGTCGATTTTCTTGTATATACACATTAAGCAGTCGATATTGAATTGCTTTAAATCATTAATTAACATCTTTAGCTAATTTACTTTCATCTTACTGAAGTTGGACATAAAGTCATGCGGTAGTGTATTTGGGAAGAATTCGATAATCTCATATTCAGGTAAAAGTCGATTTTCTTGTATATACACATTAAGCAGTCGATATTGAGTTGCCTTAAATCATTAATTTAACATATTTAAGTTAATTTACCTTCTTCATCTTACTGAAATTGACATAAAAGTCATAACGGCAGTGCATTTGGGAGAATTCGACAATCTTATATTCAGGTATAAAGTCGATTTTCTTGTATATACACATTCAGCAGTCGATATTGAGTTGCTTTAAATTATTAATTTAACATATTTAAGATAACAAACCTTCTTCATCTTACTGAAGTTGACATAAAGCCATAACGGCAGTGCATTTGGAAGAATTCGATAATCTCATATTCAGGTATAAAGTCGATTTTCTTGTATATACACATTTAGCAGTCGATATTGAGTTGCCTTAAATCATTAATTTAACATCTTTAAGTTAATTTATCTTCTTCATCTTACTGAAGTTGACATAAAGCCATAACGGCAGTGCATTTGGAAGAATTCGATAATCTCATATTCAGGTAAAAAGTCGATTTTCTTGTATATACACATTTAGCAGTCGATATTGAGTTGCTTTAAATCATTAATTTAACATCTTTAAGTTAATTTACCTTCTTCATCTTATTGAAGTTGACATAAGGCCATAACGGCAGAGCATTTGGGAGAATTCGACAATCTTATATTCAGGTATAAAGTCGATTTTCTTGAATATACACATTTAGCAGTCGATATTGAATTGCCTTAAATCATTAATTTAACATCTTTAAGTTAATTTACTTCTTCATCTTACTGAAGTTGACATAAAGCCATAACGGCAGTGCATTTGAAGAATTTGACAATCTTATATTCAGGTATAAAGTCCATTTTCTTGTATATACACATTAAGCAGTCGATATTGAGTTGCTTTAAATCATTAATTTAACATCTTTAAGTTAATTAACCTTCTTCATCTTACTGAAGTTGACATAAAGCCCTAACGGCAGTGTATTTGGAAGAATTCGATAATCTTATATTCAGGTAAAAAGTCCATTTTCTTGTATATACACATTTAGCAGTCCATATTGAGTTGCTTTAAATCATTAATTTAACATCTTTAAGTTAATTTTACCTTCTTCATCTTTACTAAAGTTGACATAGCCATAACGGCAGTGTATTTGAAAGAATTGACAATCTTTTATTCAGGTAAAAGAGTCGATTTTCATGTACATACACATTACAGTCGATATTGAGTTGTTTTAAATCAATAATTCAACATATTTAAGTTAAATTACCTTCTTCATCTTACTGAAGGAGACATAAAGCCATAACGGCAGTTCATTTGGAAGAATTCGCTAATCTCATATTCAGGTATAAAGTCGATTTTCATTGTATATACACATTTAGCAGTCGATATTGAGTTGCTTTTAATCATTTATTTAATATCTTTAAGTTTATTTACCTTCTTCATCTTACTGAAGTTGACATAAAGCCATAACGGCAGTGCATTTGGAAGAATTCGATAACCTCATGTTCAGGTAAAAAGTCGATTTTCTTGTATATACACGTTAAGCAGTCGATATTGAATTGCTTTAAGTCATTAATTTAACATCTTTAAGTCAATTTACCTTCTTCATCATATTGAAGTTGACATAAAGCCATAACGGCAGAGTACTTGGGAAGAATTCGACAATCCTATATTCAGGTATAAAGTCCATTTTCTTGTATATACACATTAAGCAGTCGATATTGAGTTGCTTTAAATCACTAAAATCAAATATTAAAGTTTAATAGCCTTCTTCATCTTACTAAGATTGACATAAAGCCATAACGGCAGTGCATTTGGGAGAATTGGACAATCTTATATTCAGGAATAAAGTCGATTTTCTTGTATATACACATTTAGCAGTCGATATTAAATTGCCTTAAATCATTAATTTAACATCTTTAAGTTAATTTACCTTCTTCATCTTACTGAAGTTGACATAAAGCCATAACGGCAATGCATTTGGAAGAATTCGACATTCTTATATTTAGGTATAAAGTCGATTTTCTTGTATATACACATTTAGCAGTCGATATTGAATTGCCTTTAATCATTAATTTAACATATTTAAGTTAATTTACCTTCTTCATCTTATTGAAGTTGACATAAAGTCATAACGGCAGTGCATTTGGAAGAATTCGATAATCTCATATTCAGGTAAAAAGTCGATTTTCTTGTATATACACATTTAGCAGTCGATATTGAGTTGCTTTTAATCATTAATTTAACATATTTAAGTTAATTTACCTTCTTCATCTTACTGAAGTTGACATAAAGCCATAACGGCAGTGCATTTGGGAGAATTCCAGAATCTTATATTCAGGTATAAAGTCCATTTTCTTTTATATACACATTAAGCAGTCGATATTGAGTTGCTTTAAATCATTAATTTAACATATTTAAGTTAATTTACCTTCTTCATCTTACTGAAGTTGACATAAAGTCATAACGGCAGTGCATTTGGGAGAATTCGACAATCTTATATTCAGGTATAAAGTCGATTTTCTTGTATATACACATTTAGCAGTCGATATTAAGTTGCCTTAAATCATTAATTTAACATCTTTAAGTTAATTTACCTTCTTCATCTTATTGAAGTCGACATAAAGCCATAACGGCAGTGCATTTTGAAGAATTCGATAATCTCATATTCAGGTAAAAAGTCGATTTTCTTGTATATACACATTAGCAGTCGATATTGAGTGGCTTTAAATAATTAATTTAACATATCTAAGTTAAATTACCTTCTTCATCTTATTGAAGTTGACATAAGGCCATAACGGCAGTGCATTTGGAAGAATTCGTTAATCTTATATTCAGGTATAAAGTCCATTTTCTTTTATATACACATTAAGCAGTCGATATTGAGTTGCTTTAAATCATTAATTTAACATCTTTAAGTTAATTTACCTTCTTCATCTTACTAAAGTTGACATAAAGTCATAACGGCAGTGCATTTGGGAGAATTCGACAATCTTATATTCAGGAATAAAGTCGATTTTCTTGTATATACACATTTAGCAGTCGATATTAAATTGCCTTAAATCATTAATTTAACATCTTTAAGTTAATTTACCTTATTCATCTTACTGAAGTTGACATAAAGCCCTAACGGCAGTGCATTTGGAAGAATTCGATAATCTCATATTCAGGTAGAAAGTCGATTTTCTTGTATATACACATTAAGCAGTCGATATTGAATTGCCTTAAATCATTAATTTAACATCTTTAAGTCAATTTACTTTCTTCATCTTACTGAAGTTGACATAAAGCCATAACGGCAGTGCATTTGGAAGAATTCGATAATCTCATATTCAGGTAAAAAGTCGTGAATATACACATTTA
>NW_026092902.1:0-3226 GCF_024586455.1 Bactrocera neohumeralis | reverse complement strand
TAAAAATTCTTTCTTATATTCAGGTTTTCATTTTTTGTATATACCATTTAGAAAATATTGATTTTTTAACTTATTTCATTTTTAAATTTTTTAAACCCTTTTCATTTAAAATTTTAACATAAACCATAACAAAGTCAGGAAAATTTCAAATTTTTCCCCGGTAAAAAGCGATTTTTTATTAAAATTAAGTATTTTAAAATGCCAAATTTTTAAAAATTAAAGTTTCATTTTGAGTTGAATATAAAAATAAGTGCATTTAAAAATTTCAACTTTCTTATATATAATCATTTTTTGTTATAACTTTGCTTTATATTGAATTGCCTAAATCATTTTTTAACTATTAAGAAAATTAAACTTTTTTCATCTTCAAAGTTGAAAAATTTAAAAGGAGGGTTTTAAAAATTCGCCTTAATTCAGGAAAATTGGATTTCAATTAAAACCTTTTTTACGTCGAAAAAATTTCCTTCAATTAATTTAAAATATTTAAAATTTAAATTTTTCATCTTAGAATTACAAAAACATCCGGGCTTTTGGGGGAAAAATTTCCTTTTTCTATTCAGGTATAAATCGATTTTCGTATAAAATTTACAGTGGGTTTAATTGCCTGCTTAAATTTTAATTTCATTTAATTTTTAAATTTTTCTTTTTACTGAAGGAAATAAACCAAAACGTGGAAAAAAAAAAATTCGAACTTAATTCAGGTATAAAGTCGTTTTTCTTGAATATACACATTTAGCAGTCGATATTGAATTGCCTTAAATTATTAGTTTACAACATTTAAGATCATTACCATTCTTCATTTTACTGAAGTTGACAATCTTATTTTCAGGTATAAAGTCGATATTGAATTGCCTTAAATCATTAATTTAACATATTTAAGTTAATTAGTTTTTTTCATTTTACTAAAGTTGACATAAAGCCATAACGGCAGTGCAATTAGAAAAATGCGACATTCTTATATTCAGGTATAAAGTCGATTTTCTTGTATATACACATTTAAGAGTCGATATTGAATTGCCTTAAATCATTAATTTTACATATTTTAGTTAATTAACTTTCTTCATTTTACTGAAGTTGACAATCTTATATTCAGGTATAAAGTCGATATTGAATTGCCTTAAACCATTAATTTAACATATTCAAGTTATTTAACCTTCTTCATTTTCCTGAAGTTGACATAAAGCCATACCGGCAGCGCATTTGGAAGAATTCGACAATTTTATATTCAGGTATAAAGTCGATTTTCTTGTATATACACATTTAGCAGTCGATATTGAATTGCCTTAAACCATTAATTTAACATATTTAAGTTTATTAACTTTTTTCATTTTACTGAAGTTGACATAAAGCCATACCGGCAGCGCATTTGGAAGAATCCGACATTCTTATATTCAGGTATAAAGTCGATTTTCTTGTATATACACGTTTAGCAGTCGATATTGAATTGCCTTAAATCATTAATTTAACATATTTAAGTTAATTAACTTCCTTCATCTTACTAAAGTTGACATAAAGCCATAACGGCGGCGCATTTGGAAGAGCTCGACAATTTTATATTCAGGTATAAAGTCGATTTTCTTGTATATACACATATAGCAGTCGATATTGAATTGCCTTAAACTATTAATTTAACATATTTAAGTAAACTAACTTTCTTCATTTTCCTGAAGTTGACATAAAGCCATACCGGCAGCGCATTTGGAAGAATTCGACAATTTTATATTCAGGTATAAAGTCGATTTTCTTGTATGCACACAGTTAGCAGTCGATATTGAGTTGCTGTAAATCACTCATTTAACATATTTAAGTAAATTAACTTTCTTTTAGCAGTCGATATTGAGTTGCTTTAAATCATTAATTTAACATATTTAATTAACCTTCTTCATCTTCCTGAAGTTGACATAACGTCATAACGGCAATGCAGCTGGAAGAAATCGACAATCTTATGTTCAGGTATAAAGTCGATTTTCTTGTGCATACACATTTAGCAGTCAATATTGACTAGCCTTAAATCATTAATTTAACATACATATTTAAGTTCATTAACCTTTTTCATCTTACTGAAGTTGACATAAAGCCATAACGGCAGTGCATTTGGAAGAATTCGACATCCTTTTATTCAGGTATAAAGTCGATGTTCTCGTATATACACATTTTGCAGTCGATATTGAATTGCTTCAAATCATTAATTTAACATAATTAAGTTAATTAACCTGCTTCATCTTACTGAAGTTGACACAAAGCCATAACGGCTGTGCATATGGAAGAATTCCGCAAAGTTATAATTAAGTATAAAGTCGATTTTCTTGTATAATACACAAGATATTCAGAATATATACATCTTTAACTTACATATTTTTAGTTAATTAACCTTCTATCTTACTGATGACATAAAGCCATAACGGCAGTCGAAAAGAATTGACATTTTATATTCAGCGATTTTCTTATATACCATTTAGCAGTCGATATTGAATTGCTTAAATCATTAATTAAACATATTTAATTAATTAACCTTCTTCATCTTACTGAAGTGACATAAAGCCATAACGGTAGTGCATTTGGAAGAATTCGACATTCTTATATTCAGGTATCAAGTCGATTTTCTTGTATAAACACATTTATTAGTCGATATTGAAATGCCTTAAATCATTAATTTTACATATTTAAGTTAATTAACTTTCTTCATTTTACTAAAATTAACATAAAGCCATAACGGCAGTGCAATATTTAGCAGTCGATATTGAGTTGCTTAAATCATTATTATCAAATATTTATTTTAGTTAACCTTCTTCATCTTATTGAAGTTGACATAAAGCCATAACGGCAGTGCACTTGGAAGAATTCGACAATCTTATATTCAGGTATAAAGTCGATTTTCTTGTATATACACATTTAGTAGTCGATATTGAGTTGCTTTTAATCATTTATTTAACATCTCTAAGTTAATTTACCTTCTTCATCTTACTGAAGGACATAAAGCCATAACGGCATTTAGAAGGAAAATTTTGGAAACCCATTTAAAGGTATAAAGTCGTTTTTTTGTATTTTAACATTTAGAGTCAATTTGGTTGTTTTAAATCATTATTTAAAACTTTTTTTAAAATTTTTTTTCTTTTTTCCTGAAGCGACATAAAGCCAAAAGGAAAGGCGGGAAAAAAATTTTGACCAATTTGGGTATAAAGTCGATTTTTTTTGGTGTATACACATTTAGCAGTCGATATTAAAT
>NW_026092901.1:0-6203 GCF_024586455.1 Bactrocera neohumeralis | reverse complement strand
TAAATATCTGATGTTAATGATTTGAAGCAACTCAATGTCGACTGCTAGGCGTGTATATACAAGAAAATCGACTTTATACCTGAATATAAGATTGTCGAATTCTTCCAAATGCACTGCCGTTATGGCTTTATGTCAACTTCGGTAAGTTGAAGAAGGCTAATTAACTTAAATATTTGATGTTAATGATTTGAAGCAACTCAATATCGACTGCTAAATGTGTATAAACAAGAAAATCGACTTTATACCTGAATATAAGATTGTCGAATTCTTCAAAATGCACCGTTATGATGATGAAGAGTTAATTAACTTAATATCTGATGTTAATGATTTGAAGCAACTCAATGTCGACTGCTAAGCGTGTATATACAAGAAAATCGACTTTATACCTGAATATAAGATTGTCGAATTCTTCCAAATGCACCGCCGTTATGGCTTTACGTCAACTTCATCAAGATGAAGAGGGTTAATTAACTTAAATATCTGATGTTAATGATTTGAAGCAACTCAACGTCGACTTCTAAGCGTGTATATACAAGAAAATCGACTTTATACCTGAATATAAGATTGCCGAATTCTTCCAAATGCACTACCGTTATGGCTTTATGTCAACTTCATCAAGATGAAGAAGGTTAATTAACTTAAATATCTGATGTTAATGATTTGAAGCAACTCAATGTCGACTGCTAAGCGTGTATATACAAGAAAATCGACTTTATACCTGAATATAAGATTGTCGAATTCTTCCAAATGCACTGCCGTTATGGCTTTATGTCAACTTCATAAGATGAAGAAGGTTAATTAACTTAAATATGTTAAATTAATGATTTAAAGCAACTCAATTTCGACTGCTAAATGTGTATATACAAGAAAATCGACTTTATACCTGAATATATAGGATTGTCGAATTCTTCCAAATGCACCGCCGTTATGGCTTAACGTCAACTTCATCAAGACGAAGAAGGTTAATTAACTTAATAATCTGATGTTAATGATTTGAAGCAACTCAATGTCGACTGCTAAATGTGAATATACAAGAAAATCGATTTCATACCTAAATAAAAGACTGTCGAATTCTTCCAAATGCACTGCCATTATGGCTTTACGTCAACTTCATCAAGATGAAGAAGGTTAATTAACTTAAATATCTGATGTTAATGATTTGAAGCAACTCAATGTCGACTGCTAAATGTGTATATACAAGAAAATCGACTTCATACCTGAATATAAGATTGTCGAATTCTTCCAAATGCGCTGCCGTTATGGCTTTATGTCCACTTCAGTAAGATGAAGAAGGTTAATTAACTTAAATATGTGAAACTAATGATTTAAAGCAACTCAATATCGACTGCTAAATGTGTATATACAAGAAAATCGACTTTATACCTGAATATAAGATTGTCGAATTCTTCAAATGCACTGCCGTTATGGCTTTATGTCCACTTCAGTAAGATGAAGAAGGTTAATTAACTTAAATATCTTATGTTAATGATTTAAAGCAACTCAATATCGACTGCTAAATGTGTATATACAAGAAAATCGACTTTATACCTGAATATAAGATTGTCGAATTCTTCCAAATACACTGCCGTTATGGCTTTATGTTAACTTCAGCAAGATGAAGAAGGTTAATTAACTTAAATATTTGATGTTAATGATTTGAAGCAACTCAATATCGACTGCTAAATGTGTATATACAAGAAAATCGACTTTATACCTGAATATAAGATTGTCGAATTCTTCCAAATGCACTGCCGTTATGGCTTTATGTCAACTTCATCAAGATGAAGAAGGTAATTAACTTAAATATTTGATGTTAATGATTTGAAGCAACTCAATATCGACTGCTAAATGTGTATATACAAGAAAATCGACTTTATACCTGAATATAAGATTGTCGAATTCTTCCAAATGCACTGCCGTTATGGCTTTATGTCAACTTCATCAAGATGAAGAAGGTTAATTAACTTAAATATTTGATGTTAATGATTTGAAGCAACTCAATATCGACTGCTAAATGTGTATATACAAGAAAATCGACTTTATACCTGAATATAAGATTGTCGAATTCTTCCAAATGCACTGCCGTTATGGCTTTATGTCAACTTCATCAAGATGAAGAAGGTTAATTAACTTAAATATTTGATGTTAATGATTTAAAGCAACTCAATATCGACTGCTAAATGTGTATATACAAGAAAATCGACTTTATACCTGAATATAAGATTGTCGAATTCTTCCAAATGCACTGCCGTTATGGCTTTATGTCAACTTCATCAAGATGAAGAAGGTTAATTAACTTAAATATTTGATGTTAATGATTTGAAGCAACTCAATATCGACTGCTAAATGTGTATATACAAGAAAATCGACTTTATACCTGAATATAAGATTGTCGAATTCTTCCAAATGCACTGCCGTTATGGCTTTATGTCAACTTCATCAAGATGAAGAAGGTTAATTAACTTAAATATTTGATGTTAATGATTTGAAGCAACTCAATATCGACTGCTAAATGTGTATATACAAGAAAATCGACTTTATACCTGAATATAAGATTGTCGAATTCTTCCAAATGCACTGCCGTTATGGCTTTATGTCAACTTCAGAAAGATGAAGAAGGTTAATTAACTTAAATATTTGATGCTGATGATTTGAAGCAACTCAATATCGACTGCTAAGTGTGTATATACAAGAAAATCGTCTTTATACCTGAATATAAGATTATCGAATTCTTCCAAATGCACTGCCGTTATGGCTTTATGTCAACTTCATCAAGATGAAGAAGGTTAATTAACTTAAATATTTGATGTTAATGATTTGAAGCAACTCAATATCGACTGCTAAATGTGTATATACAAGAAAATCGACTTTATACCTGAATATAAGATTGTCGAATTCTTCCAAATGCACTGCCGTTATGGCTTTATGTCAACTTCATTAATATGAGGAAGGTTAATTAACTTAAATAAGTGAAGGGAATAATTTGAAGCAACTAAGTATCGACTGCTAAATGTGTGTATATACAAGAAAATCGACTTTATACCTGAATATAAGATTGTCGAATTCTTCCAAATGCACTGCCGTTATGGCTTTATGTCAACTTCATAAGATGAAGAAGGTTAATTAACTTAAATATTTGATGTTAATGATTTGAAGCAACTCAATATCGACTGCTAAATGTGTATATACAAGAAAATCGACTTTATACCTGAATATAAGATTGTCGAATTCTTCCAAATGCACTGCCGTTATGGCTTTATGTCAACTTCATCAAGATGAAGAAGGCTAATTAACTTAAATATGTTAAACTAATGATTTAAAGCAACTCAATATCGACTGCTAAATGTGTATATACAAGAAAATCGACTTTATACCTGAATATAAGATTGTCGAATTCTTCCAAATGCACTGCCGTTATGGCTTTATGTCAACTTCATCAAGATGAAGAAGGTTAATTAACTTAAATATTTGATGTTAATGATTTGAAGCAACTCAATATCGACTGCTAAATGTGTATATACAAGAAAATCGACTTTATACCTGAATATAAGATTGTCGAATTCTTCCAAATGCACTGCCGTTATGGCTTTACGTCAACTTCAGTAAGATGAAGAAGGTAAATTAACTTAAATATGTGATGTTAATGATTTGAAGCAACTCAATGTCGACTGCTAAATGTGTATATACAAGAAAATCGACTTTATACCTGAATATAAGATTGTCGAATTCTTCCAAATGTACTGCCGTTATGGCTTTATGTCCACTTCAGTAAGATGAAGAGGGCTAATTAACTTAAATATTTTAAACTAATGATTTAAAGCAACTCAATTTCGACTGCTAAATGTGTATATACAAGCAAATCGACTTTATACCTGAATATAAGATTGTCGAATTCTTCAAAATGCACCGCCGTTATGGCTTTGCGTCAACTTCATCAAGATGAAGAGGGTTAATTAACTTAAATATCTGATGTTAATGATTTGAAGCAACTCAATGTCGACTTCTAAGCGTGTATATACAAGAAAATCGACTTTATACCTGAATATAAGATTGTCGAATTCTTCCAAATGCACAACCGTTATGGCTTTACGTCAACTTCATCAAGATGAAGAAGGTTAATTAACTTAAATATCTGATGTTAATGATTTGAAGCAACTCAATGTCGACTGCTAAGCGTGTATATACAAGAAAATCGACTTTATACCTGAATATAAGATTGTCGAATTCTTCCAAATGCACTGCCGTTTATGGCTTTATGTCAACTTCATAAGATGAAGAAGGTTAATTAACTTAAATATGTTAAACTAATGATTTAAAGCAACTCAATATCGACTGCTAAATGTGTATATACAAGAAAATCGACTTTATACCTGAATATAAGATTGTCGAATTCTTCCAAATGCAAATACCCTGTTATGGCTTTATGTTTACTTCAGCAAGATGAAGAAGGTAAACTAACTTAAATATTTTATGTTAATGATTTGAAGTAACTCAATTTCGACTGCTTAATGTGCATGTACAAGAAAATCGACTTTATACCTGAATATAAGATTGTCGAATTCTTGCAAATACCCTGCCGTTATGGCTTTATGTTTACTTCAGCAAGATGAATAAGGCTAATTAACTTAAATATCTGATGTTAATGATTTGAAGCAACTCAATGTCGACTGCTAAGCGTGTATATACAAGAAAATCGACTTTATACCAGAATATAAGATTGTCGAATTCTTCAAAATGCACTGCCGTTATGGCTTTATGTCAACTTCATCAAGATGAAGAAGGTTAATTGACTTAAATATTTTAAACTAATGATTTAAAGCAACTCAATATCGACTGCTAAATGTGTATATACAAGAAAATCGACTTTATACCTAAATATAAGATTGTCGAATTCTTCCAAATGCACTACCGTTATGGCTTTACGTCAACTTCATCAAGATGAAGAAGGTTAATTGACTTAAATGTGTTAAACTAATGATTTAAAGCAACTCAATATCGACTGCTAAATGTGTATGTACAAGAAAATCGACTTTATACCTAATATAAGATTGTCGAATTCTTCCAAATGCACTGCCGTTATGGCTTTATGTTAACTTCAGTAAGATGAATAAGGCTAATTAACTTAAATATTTGATGTTAATGATTTGAAGCAACTCAATATCGACTGCTAAATGTGTATATACAAGAAAATCGACTTTATACCTGAATATAAGATTGTCGAATTCTTCCAAATGCACTGCCGTTATGGCTTTATGTCAACTTCAGAAAGATGAAGAAGGCTAATTAACTTAAATATTTGATGTTAATGATTTGAAGCAAATTAATATCGACAGCTAAGTGTGTACATACAAGAAAATCGACTTTATACCTGAATATAAGATTGTCGAATTCTTCCAAATGCACTGCCGTTATGGCTCTATGTCAACTTCGGTAAGATGAAGAAGGTTAAATAACTTAAATATTTGATGTTAATGATTTGAAGCAACTCAATACCGACCGCTAAATGTGTATATACAAGAAAACCGACTTTATACCTGAATATAAGATTGTCGAATTCTTCCAAATGTACTGCCGTTATGGCTTTATGTCAACTTTGGTAAGATGAAGAAGGTTTATTAACTTAAATATGTTAAACTAATGATTTAAAGCAACTCAATGTCGACTGCTAAGCGTGTATATACAAGAAAATCGACTTTATACATGAATATAAGATTGTCTAATTCTCCCAAATGCACTGCCGTTATGGCTTTATGTCCACTTCAGCAAAATGAATAAGGCTAATTAGCTTAAATATGTTAAACTAATGATTTAAAGCAACTCAATATCGACTGCTAAATGTGTGTGTACAAGAAAATCGACATTATTCCTAAATATAAGATTATCGAATTCTTCCAAATGCATTGCCGTTATGGCTTTATGTTAACTTCAGCAAGATGAAGAAGGTTAATTAACTTAAATATTTGATGTTTATGATTTGAAGCAACTCAATATCGACTGCTAGGTGTGTGTACACAAGAAAATCGACTTTATACCTCAACATAAGATTGTCGTATTCTTCCAAATGCACTGCCGTTATGGCTTTATGTCAACTTCGGTAAGATGAAGGAAGCTAATTAACTTAAATATTTGATGTTGATGATTTGAAGCAACTTAATATCGACTGCTAAGTGTGTATATACAAGAAAAACGACATTATACTTGAA
>NW_026092900.1:0-5679 GCF_024586455.1 Bactrocera neohumeralis | reverse complement strand
AACTAAAAATTCGAGTTCGGGGAAGTTCTACCCTTTAAAAATTTATGAAAAGAAATAAAAACACTAAAAAAAAAGTTCTCTGAATCTTTGTAAACCAGTTTATTCACTCTTTTTGGGGCTTTGCCTATACCCATAATTGCAATTTCAGATGCAAGCGCAAGAATCTGAAATAATTATTAGCAAACCGGAATCATTTCAAATGCCAGTAATTAAAGGACGCAGCATAGAGTCTTAACGACATCCCATTTTTATTTAATCAAGGGACGCTTGATATTTCGAAGGAGGAGTTAATACAATATTTATGAACTTACCGCTCAATTCCATTCCCACATTATATGCTAGAAACATACAAACCGTTTGCATACTTTGGAGTCCTATTACAACCAAAAGTGCAACTGCGCTAAACGCGCATCCGCTAAATTCTTAAGTGAGCGAAACACGCGCAACCATGTCTTCCCCCAAAACCAAATAGCTGCAGGTGAGCGCAAGCATCTTTGGTCACGTAAAATGGCCGGCTCAAGCATAGGTTAGATTATAAAACTTAAGCAAGTGTTTAGTTTTGTAATAAAGCTCAGAAGCACATAGTGCTGCTTATAAAAACGCATTGCTTTATTTTTTAGATTATACACATTTGGCGTAGGTATTGAGTTGCTGTAAATCATTAACGTCAAATATTTAAGTTCAAGCATCTTATCGAAAGCCATAACGACACAGTGCTTCAGGAAGAATTCGACAATCTGTTCAGGTATAAAGTCGATTTTCTTGTATATACACACTTGGCAGTCGATATTGAGTTGCTTCAAATCATAAGCATCAAATATTTAAGTTAATTAACCTTCTTCATCTTGCTGAAGTTAACATAAAGCCATAACGGCAGTGCATTTGGAAGAATTCGACAATCTTATATTTAGGTATAATGTCGATTTTCTTGTACACACATTTAGCAGTCGATATTGAGTTGCTTCAAATCATTAGCATGAAATATTAAAGTTTATTTGCCTTCTACGTCTTATCGAAATTGACATAAAGCCATAACGGCAGTACATTTGGAAGAATTCCACCTCCTTATATTTAGGAATAAAGTCGATTTTCTTGTATATTCACACTTAGCAATCGATATTGAGTTGCTCAAATGAAATGCTATGTGAAATTACCTTCTTCATCTTGCTGAAGTTGACATAAAGCCATAACGGCAGTGCATTTGGAAGAATTCGACAATCTTATATTCAGGTATAAAGTCGATTTTCTTGTATATACACATTTAGCAGTCGATATTGAGTTGCGTAAATCATTAGTTTAAAATATGTAAGCCAATTGACCTTCTTTATCTTACCGAAGTTGACATAAAGCCATAATGGCAGTGCATTTGCAAGAGTTCGACAATCTTATATTCAGGTATTAAGTCGATTTTCTTGAATATACACATTTAGCAGTCGATATTGAGTTGCTTTAAATCATTAGTTTAACATAATTAAGTAAATTAGCCTTCTTCAGCTTACCGAAGTTGACGTAAAGCCATAACGGCAGTGCATTTGCAAGAATTCGACAATCTTATATTCAGGTATTAAGTCGATTTTCTTGTATATACACATTTAGCAGTCGATATTGAGTTGCTTAAAATCATTAACGTCAAATATTTAAGTTAATTAGCCTTCTTCATCTTACCGAAGTTGACATAAAGCCATAACGGCAGTGCATTTAGAAGAATCCAACAATCTTATATTCAGGTATAAAGTCGATTTTCTTGTATATACACATTTAGCAGTCGATATTGAGTTGCTTAAATCATTAGTTTAAAATATGTAAGTCAATTAACCTTCTTTATCTTACCGAAGTTGATAATTTGGAAGAATTAGACAATCTTATTTTCATGTATTAAGTCAATTTTCTTGCACATACACTTTTAGCAGTCGGTTTTTAGTTGCTTTAAGTCAACAACTTCACATATTTAAATTAATTAACCTTCTTCATCTTACTTATGTTGACATGAAGCCATACCGCCACTGCATTTGGAAGAATTCGACAATCTTGTATTCAGGTATAAAGTCGATTCTCTTGTATATACACATTTAGCAGTCGATATTGAGTTGCTTGAAATCATTAATTTAACATTTTTAAGTTAATTAACCTTCCTCATCCTACCGAAGTTGGCATAAAGCCATAACGGCAACGCATTTGGAAGAATTCGATAATCTTATATTCAGGTATAAAGTCGATTTTCTTGTATATACATTGCATTTGCAAGAGTTCGACAATCTTATATTCAGGTATTAAGTCGATTTTCTTGTATATACACATTTAGCAGTCGATATTGAGTTGCTTTAAATCATTAGTTTAACATGTTTAAGTAAATTAGCCTTCTTCAGCTTAGCGAAGTTGACGTAAAGCCATAACGGCAGTGCATTTGGAAGAATTCGACAATCTTATATTCAGGTATAAAGCCGATTTTCTTGTATATGCACATTTAGCAGTCGATATTGAGTTGCTGTTAATCATTAATTTAACATTTTTAAGTTAATTAACCTTCTTCATCTTACCGAAGTTGACGTAAAGCCATAATGGCAGTGCATTTGGAAGAATTCGACAATCTTATATTCAGGTATTAAGTCGATTTTCTGGTATATACACACTTAGAAGTCGATATTGAGTTGCTTTTAATAATTAGTTTAACATATTTAAGTAAACTTAGCCTTCTTCAGCTTAGCGAAGTTGACGTAAAGCCATAACGGCAGTGCATTTGGAAGAATTCGACAATCTTATATTCAGGTATAAAGCCGATTTTCTTGTATATGCACATTTAGCAGTCGATATTGAGTTGCTGTTAATCATTAATTTAACATTTTTAAGTTAATTAACCTTCTTCATCTTACCGAAGTTGACATAGGGCCATAATGGCAGTGCATTTGCAAGAATTCGACAATCTTATATTCAGGTATTAAGTCGATTTTCTTGTATATACAATGTCCAATAAAGTAAACTGAGTGCGAAACTTGGTCACAATCGCATTAATTGTTTGCTCACTTGGTCGATTATGTAGACCATAAATCGGACGTAAAGCGCGAAACACATTTCGAACCGAACACTGATTTTGGTAATAAAATTCAATGATTTGCAAGCGTTGCTCGTTAGTAAGTCTATTCATGATGAAATGTCAAAGCATACTGAGCATCTTTCTCTTTGACACCATGTCTGAAATCCCACGTGATCTGTCAAATACTAATGCATGAAAATCCTAACCTCAAAAAAATCACCCGATATTAAGCCTTTAAGTAAAAACGAAACTATTTTAAAGATAAATTTTGAAAAAATACTGAAATGTAATGAAGAATATTATGGTATAGAAAAAGATTGTAAAATAATAAATGAAATAAAAATTTGCAAACAAACCCAAATCGTTAATTTGGAAAACGAAAATTGTATAAAAAATTTAATAAGGAATAAACCATATAAGTGCACCGTAACAAATACGGAACATGTTAAAAATATTGTAGAAATAAATAATGGATTAATACTTTTAAATAATTTCGAAGGAAATATTACTGCAAATAATAATACTAGAAAATTAAGAGGATCATATTTGATAAGAATCTTTAATGAAACTATAAGAATAAATAACATGAATTTTACAACTTTAGAACAACATAGCTTGAGACCACTGCCTGCTTTAATCCAACATTCAAACTCAAATTCAGAGTTCGAGGAAGTTCTATCCTTAAAACTTATGAAAGAGCTTAATATAAAAAACACTAAAAAAATAAGTTCTCTGAATCTTTTAGTGAAATCCAGTTTATTCACTCATTTTGGGCTATTAGCCCTAGTACTTACCATAATTGCAATTTTCAGATGCAAAAAGCGCGTAAAGCCTGAAATAATTATTAGCAAACCGGAATCATTTCAAATGCCAGTAATTAAAAGGACGCAGCATAGAAGTCTTAACGACATCCCATTTTTTTATTTAATCAAGCGGGGACGCTTGATATTTCGGAGGGAGGAGTTAACACAATATTTTATGAACTTCTACATAAATTCCATTCCCACATTATATGCTAGAAACATACAAACCGTTTGCATACTTTGGAGTCCTATTACAACCAAAAGTGCAACTGCGCTAAACGCGCATCCGCTAAATTCTTAAGTGAGCGAAACACGCGCAACCATGTCTTCTCCCCCAAAACCAAATAGCTGCAGGTTAGCTGACCAAGCATCTTTGGTCACGTAGGCCGGCTCAAGCATAGGTTAGATTATAAACCTTAAAGTTAAGTGTAGTTAGTTTTGTAATAAAGCTCAACAGAAGCACATAGTGCTGCTTATAAAAACGCATTGTTTTATTTTTTATGTTATACACATTTGGCGGTAGGTATTGAGTTGCTTCAAATCATTAACATCAAATATTTAAGTTTATTAGCTTCCTTCATCTTATCGAAAGCCATAACGACAGTGCATTCGGAAGAATTCGACAATCTTATATTCAGGTATAAAGTCGATTTTCTTGTATACACACACTTGGCAGTCGATATTGAGTTGCTTCAAATCATAAGCATCAAATATTTAAGTTAATTAACCTTCTTCATCTTGCTGAAGTTAACATAAAGCCATAACGGCAGTGCATTTGGAAGAATTCGACAATCTTATATTTAGGTATAATGTCGATTTTCTTGTACACACATTTAGCAGTCGATATTGAGTTGCTTTAAATCATTAGTTTAACAAATTTAAGCTTATTAGCCTTATTTATTTTGCAGAAGTAGACATAAAGCCATAACGGCAGTGCTTTTGTAAGAACTAGACAATCTTATATTCAGGTATAAAGTCGATATTCTTGTATATAAACACTTAGCTGTTGATATTGAGCTGCCTCAATGAAATGCTATGTGAAATTACCTTCTTCATCTTGCTGAAGTTGACATAAAGCCATAACGGCAGTGCATTTGGAAGAATTCGACAATCTTATATTTAGGTATAAAGTCGATTTTCTTGTACACACACATTTAGCAGTCGATATTGAGTTGCTTTAAATCATTAACATCAAAATTTTAAGTTAATTAACCTTCTACATCTTATCAAAGTTGACATAAAGCCATAACGGCAGTGCATTTGGAAGAACTCGACAATCTTATATTCAGGTATAAAGTCGATTTTCTTGTATATACACATTTAGCAGTCGATATTGAGTTGCTTTAAATCATTAGTTTAACATAATTAAGTAAATTAGCTTTCTTCAGCTTACCGAAGTTGACGTAAAGCCATAACGGCAGTGCATTTGCAAGAATTAGACAATCTTATATTCAGGTATAAAGTCGATTTTCTTGTATATACACATTTAGCAGTCGATATTGAGTTGCTTAAAATCATTAACATCAAATATTTAAGTTAATTAGCCTTCTTCATCTTATCGAGGTTGACATAAAGCCATAACGGCAGTCGATTTTCTTGTATACACACATTTAGCTGTCGATATTGAGTTGCTTTAAATCATTAATTTAACATATTTAAGTAAATTAGCCTTCTTCATCTTACTGAAGTTGACGTAAAGCCATAACGGCAGTGCATTTGCAAGAATTCGACAATCTTATATTCAGGTATAAAGTCGATTTTCTTGTATATACACATTAAGCAGTCGATATTGAGTTGCTATAAATCATTAGTTTAACATAATTAAGTAAATTAGCTTTCTTCAGC
>NW_026092899.1:0-6850 GCF_024586455.1 Bactrocera neohumeralis | reverse complement strand
TTACATCTCTATTGTATACATAAATTTCTGCATTTATAAAATTGTATTTCATATTAATTAAATTGTTGGTGAAAAGCATTGTGGCAAATAGACGCGGTGCACACAAGTATTTATTTGTTTATTTGAGCTTTTCGTTGAGTGGTCAAAACATGTTCAATCTAAATGCATATTAATACAAATCAAACATGTATGCACTAGCTTTATATATTTCAGTGATTTATAAAATTCCGCGTGCTCACACTCATCACCTCACCACCGACCACCCAACAGAAAGATTCACGTGTGTAGTTGCAATACCAACGCAACCGCCGCCTGTCTGCCCACTCACGCTCACCACACGCCTAATTGTCGGTTCGACTATCCACTATCCGTGCTAGGGTCGACCGTGGGCGCATGCGTTGCCACGCAACTGTCATTGAGTCGCTGACGGACGGATTGTCAGTGCCACAGTGCGTATGCGGCATTCCTGTTGTGCGCGTGCGCTTTCTGGTTATTGCCAACAATTTGTATTTACGTGTGCTATTATTTATTATTACTGTAATGTCGATTCTTTTATTCTTTTGAATGCGAATTGTTAGATTAACTATTTGCTTGTAAACATGAAATTTATTTGCTTTGCGTTTTGTTTGGGAGTGTGAAGCTGAAGTGAAGCGCCGAAATCGCATAGAAAATGAATTGCCAAACCAGCATAATGCCACTATGTGAACGCCATGCATGAAATATGCACAATATGTATATATACATTGTGAAAAATATCCAAAATTGTAAATAAAACGCAAATATTTAATCCGACCAGATATAATACATTTATAACGATTTTTCCAGTCCTAAACACTTTCATGCACTTTCTGGGACGTCTTACCCTTCAGCAGTTTGTTTTATCTCTTCTCGACTAAAAATGGCTTCAACGGAGCGCTCATTTCTGTTTGGGGAAAAATCACTCGAGCCAAATATTCGCGTGCTTTTTATCACAATGTAAATATTTATATTTCAGCATAACAGTTATTGCACTCACACAACACACTTCTGATGTCGCTGAGCTTAAGTTTTTTTGTTTTTGTTTTTCATTTTAGAAGTCACATGTTTTTGTTTAGTTGTTCAATTACATATGAAATGTTATACAATAATAATATATAGGTTATATATGCACTATGTAAAATATTTGCAGTTGATTTAATTATTTCAGATAATAAACAAATTCGAAATAAAAATTTAGTCAAACGGACTTTGAAAACTTTTATTATAGCAATAGTCATATAGAAATACAGTATCTATCCTAGTTTGACGATCATATCTTCACTTTGACAAAAATTTCTTTAACGAGCATTTTGAATGATAACTGAGAACAGAGTAACGTCAATTGAAGAGTGCGATGCAGAAGCAACTAATGGATTTTCGCCATCGTGTTCACTGACTTGTGAGACGGTGCATTGGCTTGATGAAAACAGCATATTTTATCATAACGCGAAATTTCTTTTGATCCACTTTTTCACATGAACAAAAGTTGCTTCATTCAAAAAGATATAATTCACAAATTCACATAAGCCAAATAACAGCTGATATATTTATACATACCACTTCGAAGGTTAGGCTAACTAAACTTAAGTGAATTAAGCTTAATAGCGTCATCTATGTGTCAGGTCGGGGACTTTTCACTTGGTCGAGTGTATTTGAGAGTAATCAAAGTTTCACTGGACTGACGTTCGAGTTGATCCGATAAGGGCCATATATATGAAAAGTTTAAGTGGCTTGATGTTATCTCCAAAACACCAACAACAAAAATGTCACCATATCTTGTTTCCTCTCATAATATTTCTCTTCGAAAGAAGTTTGAAAATGTAGAAAATCGTTAGTTGAGTCATTTAAAGGAATTTTCGCATTTCTTCAAAAAGAGGTAAATTCAGTTATGTAAATAAATGTCTCTTGCGTTCATTACCAAACTATATTCAAATATGTCTTGTCTTAAATTCTTGTGATAATCACAAATTATCCGAATTTGAAGACAGAACAATTGGATGAGATTACCTGGTGAAGAAAAAGTCAAAATTTTTGCACAGCTAGCATTAAGAATTTTAAATAAGTCCCTGTATGTGTTTTTTTCTCACCGAATTTATCAAAATCTTTACTCTGAAAAACCATTTCTTGAAATTTTGGTGTTACAGAAACAATTTCTGGATCTCAGATCTCTACTATATTCAATCAGTTATATAATTTTTTTATTCTTCACATCCTATACCTGTGTTATCCTATAAGTTTGATATGAGGAAATGAAAAATATGCCTCTAAGTTACTAATGTTCTGTTTTAGTTCAACTCGTTCTAGTGAAACGTGTTACTCTTTTTTCAATTTCAAGTTCTGAATTGAATTATTTTTCTTTTGCTCACTTTATGGTGGTAAAAAAAATAACTTTAATTGCGAGAAAATATTTATTTTTAGAAAACGACACAGATTTGTGTAAATTGAATTTTCTGCCCCTCCATTTGTGTTGAAATGTTCGCTCAAATATTTCATTTACAGAAACCAGTTTGTTTGCTCTTACTTGTCTCCAATGACTGATGCGAATGTTATGCAATGACATTTTGTGATGACCACTGCAATATATTTATATCATCATATTTTCTCTTTTGCACTTTTTTTGCAAACAATACATAACAAACACACTAGCACGTATTGGTTTCAAAGTGCTATTAAAATCATAATTCTTTCAATTTTCATAATTTCAGTTGAAAATCAGAGAAAATATTTTTGTAAACACGACGTAACTGCAGTTGTATTTGGTGTGTGGACACGTGATCAGTAGTTTGAGCCGTTATGACAGCTCCGGAATATGGAGTGAATTTGATATATTTGCCTGGAAAATGACTGCATATTTAAATACACATGTGTGTGTGTGTGTGTTAAAGTGTATAAAAGTCAAGAGCGTGCTGAGGGCAACGGGGAAAGTGAAAACCACCTACGTGTGCAGCGTGGCAACCTGAAAATGTTTTTGATTGATGACAGCGTATTTCAGCTGTCAGCCGGTTCTGATAACTAAGCGTATGCTTCCGTGAAGATGAGCTTTCTCGGCATTGAAGATAATATCATATAGATATACATATATATAAATATAAATACACCCAACTCTTTTTGTAAAAATGTTTAATCTAGTACGGTTTAAAAATCACTAACTTGTAATTATGTTTGTTTTTGCCACATTTATACCATAGGTGAAATGAACATATGTACATAGTAGTAATTAAAATCCCTTATTCGATAACTCACCTACGCATTTTGTTTAAAGTTTATTAACTTTGTGAATATTTTTTATTAAATGTCTGAGCTATCAAGTGGATTTGAACATTTCTGACCTTAATAAGTGAAAAAGGTATTTTATGTATAAATTTTTAGTTATTTAAAAATAAATGGTTTGCCCTTAATAACAGTTAACAAAATATCCAAATTTTCAAAAAGACTCGTAAAAGGCAAGCCATTTCTTTGGAAGTAAAATTGAAAATCTTGGACTGTCTGGCAAGAGGTGAAGGTCCAACATCTGCCGGCAAGGATTTTGCCAACGAAGTTACTATCTGGACCATTAAGAAAATGAGAATGAAATACGAAAATCGGTTGAAAGTCACCATTGGATAATTTGATGGGTATCTTCAGCGATGATACTGACTTTAGTCCAGTTCGTCGCAAACAACTGCGCTTGTTATCAAGTAGCGACGAATAATTATGTAGCTATGTAAATATCTTTCCCTTATTTCTATTCTAAATTTTCTGTTCTTAGTTCTGGATTTATAGATTTCTTTTGTGTTTTGCATGCTCTACCAATTTTCACCTGCATCAATTATGTATTAAGTTTTAATACTCAATAAAATGCCATATGAACGTACAATCCATATGCATATCTGAAATTTTTATAGTTCTCAACTTTACATGGTTTTCAAGTATGTGAATATAGATCTTTATTTCATCTTATACGGTTTTCAGATGACATGGAACGTATCCCCATTTTACCATAGAAACGCCACTTTTTTACACGGTTTTCTGAGTGAACGTATCTACTCCATTGGAAGGACCAAGTGGAGAAGGACCTGGCTACGCTTGGAATATCCAATTGGCGGCACGTAGCGAAAAGAAGAAACGACTGGCGCGCTGTTGCTAACTCGGCTATAATCGCGTAACCGGTGTCTGCAATCAAGAAGAAGTATCTACCGTGTAAAGAGTTGGGTGTACATTTCTTTACTTGTAAGTGTTGGTTATTTTACTTATACATACATACATAGGACTTGCGACACGAAGATGATTCGAGCATGTAAAGTTCGGAGCGAGGGATATATCAAAAGCGATAGTCGTGGGATTTTGAACACTTTCAATTATTGGTGAGAGTTTGCAAAGGATTATTTAATTTGATATTAAATATGTAAGGAAGGCTAATGTAATCGAACAGACTTTATTTTAAACAATAAAGGTGTCTAAGGAAGTATTGAAACGATTGTACTCATGTTTGACGTAGGCTTACATAGTATTATCAGGAAAGGATTTTTCAAACTAGTGTCCACATATTTTGTATCTCAGGCTTGAATAGTTGAAATTCGATTTTTGACAATTTCTGATCGTTAGGTGTCACTTCGGTTCATCAAGCGTTTTATCGGGATGTATGCATTGGTGCTTGATTTGTATACAGGAAGCGACAGAATCAGATAGAATTGTATTCAGATTCCCTGGTTGTACACGCTGCGTCTCTTACAAAAATCTATGAAAACTCCACAAAGCCTTACTTATAAAGAAAATATGGGTATTTCGTGGGAAAATCAGGTTTAGAGCCCTGTGATACCTCCGGTGTGAGTTATGTAAGAGTGTTCAATTCTGAGGAATATGTGCCTAAAGTCGACGTGATGCTATAAAATGCTATGGAATCTTTCAGATAACAAATCACTTAATGTTAAAGGCCAGTAGGGTAATCTTTTTCAATTTTTTCGAATTTTTGTTCCTTATACCCTTAGAAATAATGTAGAAACCCTCTTTATATTGAAGATTTCGAAAAGGCCCAAAATAATAATACCGCTCTGACTTTCAGAGGCACACTCAAACTTAAAACGAATTTTTCTCAAAATACACTTTTTTAAACTGTTCGGACATGATTCCGGTCGAACTACTCAACCGATTTGCTTAATTTTTTTTAATGTTCACAAAACGCCTGGCTATCGTCCCTACTAGATTCATACTTTTTTGTAATTTATTGACAATGTTAAGACAAAATTTATGTAAAAAAAAAACATGGGAAAAATTAAAAAAAAACGTTAATTACTTTTTATATATCAACATTTTTTCATGATTTTTGTAGAGACGATAACCATTCACGTACTTTTTTTAAGAATAAATTGGGTTTTTGTGTTTCAGATGATCCAAACATTAGAAATCGTGTAACCAGTGAAAAACGCATCTCATTCAGCCAAGGGGATTGAAAGAAATGGAAATTTCAAAAAAACTCCCTAATATTTATATATAAAGTACGAGTCACGTTGTTTGTCCACGATGGACTCTAAACTACTGAACCGATTGTATCCAGGTCGAACCAACTTAAAAGATAGGATAGTTAGGACAATTCATAAATAAAGAGTACAGTAAGAGCTCTCTTAAATTGACGCCTATTAAGCGGACATCTCCATTAACTGGTCAGAAACGCTTCCTTAAATTCGTTATTATTTCCAATGAAATTTATTTGCATAAACATATTCAAAATTTGAGTACAATTGTGCAATTGTTTGGATACTTCTACCGGCAAAAACATTTCGCTTTTTATCTCGTAACAAAATTTTCACTGCATTGAATAGTATAAAAATGTATACCACATCAACGCGGGAACGGATCCCTAGTTTATATTGAGGATAGAAAGGTTTACGAGAATCGATTCTCGATTCCGATTATTTTTATATTCTTCGATATTAAGAAACGATTAATCGAGCGCAAGAATCGATTCTTTTCGATTTTAAATTAAAAGGACAAAAAACTTATTTATTAAATCGCAAGGCATAAATTGAATGAATAATTCAAATCCGATTAAATAAAACACAGAAATAGTTAAAAACAATTATACTTTTTTGTCTATAAATAATTTACCAAGAACATTACATTTCATATAAATTTTTTTAAATAATTAAAGTTGTTTAAACAAGTTTTAATAAAATAAGTTTTTAAATAAATTTAAAACAAGTAAAAGAACAATAAGCTAATAATCAGTTTAAAGAAAACCATACATTTTCCGGACAGATCTTAAAACCAGAAGCATATTTAAGCGATCATGTTAACCGGCTGCGAATTTGATTCGCGCAGTTAGGCCCAGTATGAGAAAATAAACGTTCACAAGGTACTGAAGACGTATTATTATATTTTTAATTGCTTTCCACATTAGTGACAGTGCACATTCGACCTTTGATTATTTTTTAAAGTAAATCCATACAGCGCTAGGCGCCATTTTAATAAATTTATCGTCAAGAATTAAGAACCGCGAGTTTGTGCTCATATATAGTATGTATAACTTAAAACTAGTCACTTAATTAATAGTAAAGTCAAATGTCAAGAATCGATTCTTAATCGACTTCGACTACTGAAGATCGATTCGAAAAAATGATTATTTTACGAGAAAACTCGGATTCTCGAGTAGAATCGGAATAGAGTTTAACATCCCTAGTTTATATATATATTTATATATATATACATCTATACAAATATATTACATAACACTATATCCATCTGTCTACCAAATATGGTGCGGTAGCAACATGTTTTTATTTGTGAATCTCATGCTCCTCAACAATATTTCCTAAATGACACTTTGTTAATTCATCTTTCAATTTTTTATAACTTT
>NW_026092898.1:0-4852 GCF_024586455.1 Bactrocera neohumeralis | reverse complement strand
AGAAAAGGGGGGGGGCCCATGTTCTAATAAACATTTTATTTTCGCAATTTTGTGATGGGGGGAATTTTTAAAAAGGGTAAAATGAACAAAGAATGAATCCCAACAATTTTATTAATAAAAATATTACTAATCTATAACTCATAAAGCCAATAAATAAGTTTGTTAGAAAAAAAAATCTTTAAACTAGAAAATGGAGTTGGGGTAAAATTCCCGGGGCAAATCGTGGTTACCCAAAATATTATTTTATGGGGGTGATAAAGAAAAAGGGGCCAAAAGTGTTTTCAAAAATTTCTAAAAGTTTCCAAACCCGAATATAATTTTGCTCTGATGATTGGTTTGCTTACCGGCTTTAGTATTTTTTCCAAATATGGGGGGGAATAGTTTTCATCCATTTGTTTATTTTTCCCTTTTGGGAAAAATATATGGGGGGGTTTATATATTTTTGTATTTTTTTCAAAAAAAGCAAAAAATTTTTTATTAAACATATATTTGTAAGCAAAAAGGAATAAATAAAAACCCCCTTGAATATAGGTTTGTTAAGAAAAACAAACTTTTTTTTTTCCCGGGGTGCTTTTTAGTCTATAGGGACGGTGCGCATCTGCCTCTTACAGGCCGGTTTTAGACATTTCATTTTGGGAAGGGGGTTTTGCGTTTAAGTTGTATTTTTTTGTGTTATCGGTGCAAAAATGAGTTTGAAAAAAAGCCAACTAAATTTTTTTTAAAAATTGGTTTTTCCCAAACGTTTAATTGATGAAACGGGGTTTATGCGATGATTGCCTACCCCGTAGCAAGTGCCGGGTTTTTCCCGTTTTCAAAGGGTGGGAGAAAAAGCTAAAAAATTTGGGGCAATAAAAACGTGACCCCGGAAATTCCATCGAAACTGTGGTAATTCCCCAAAATCACTGAACCCCTTCCAAACCCCTGTTTGGCCCCTGTGACTTTTCCTCTTCGGAAAAATATTTGCCCAAAGAAAGCTTATGCGACATAGGCCATTAAAAGGCACGGCATACTGGCGGCCTCCCGGGAACGGAAAAAACATTCTTTCGACATTTTTGGACCTAAAAAACTGTATTGAAAGAAGGAGACATTTAATAAAATAAATTTTTTTGCCAAAAAAATTTTTGTTCTTTTTTTTAACCCCTGTACGTTGAATACATTTTAATCGTTTTTAATTATTTTCGGTTGAAATAATAAATAATACATAAAAGTTTTCGCCTTTATAAATAAATGTACTAAGGATAAAAATAAGAAAAAAAATAGGGTTTTTAAATGAAAAAATTAATTTTTAAAAAGTAAGGTTAGTCCCCTTTTTTTTTTTCAATCCCTATGACAAAACCGTAAATTTTTTTATTATTTTTCCCGCGCATCGGATTGGAGTTAAAACCAAAAACCCGAATATGTCGGAAACGCGAAATCCTCCTTTTACCCGTAAACCCTTTTCAACGACCCTATTTAACCCCCCCCTAATTAAAATTTTTTTTTGACTTGTTGGTTTTTGGGAGTTTATTATTTTTATTTTTTTAAAAATTTAAACTCAGATCCGAAAGGGGGTTTGAATAGTTCAGTGGACCATAATTTGCAGTACATTATTTCCTTTTAAAGGAATTCAAGGTTTGCAATTAAGGGGTCAATGGGTTATTTAAAAAAATTCGATCAAATACCCCGGGGCAAACCACTTACTTTTTGGAAGTTCGGGCAAAAAAATTTAACCCCAATTTGGGAAATGTTTTTAGGATGAAAATTCTTCAATTTAATTCCCAAGACGGGGTTTTTTTTCAATTTTTCTAGTTTAAAAAAAACATACCTTTACATTTTTTTATTACTTTTAAACGCATGGAATCCTGAAAATAAATAAGTTAAAAAAGGTTTAAAAGGCATTATTCAAAACCAAAATTAAAATTTTACCCAAAAGTAAACCTTTTCCATGTGCTGTGCTTTCTCCCAACAGGCTGTTAATGTATGTGGCACGTTGGAGGAACAATATATGAATAATAATCAGACAACGCAATGGAAAGTGCCTACGCAATTCTAGAAGGATTGGTACCAGAATAAAGGGCTATAATTCTGAATACCAATATGTAGCAATTCAGTAAACATATTTTTACAGTTAATAGTACAAGACCGCAAAGAAAAAGTGAAATCGAGCAGAAAACGATAATGCCCACATGAAACGAAATAATGCTTTAATCTGTAAAGATTTAGGTTTTTCATACAACAACTGGCAACTTTTATACGCTTTCCTCTATCAATAAACAAGTTGATATATTTTGGGATGTCAACAGACTAACATATAGATTGTTGTGTAAAAATGATATAAATCAAACACTAACTTTCTATAGTTTGTGTTTAGGTTACTCATACGCTCCGTCAATACAGCTTACCCATTAATTTAGCGCAGATGACAGTTACGAACTTTGGTTGCGTAGAAAATTTTGTATTAATAGCTATTAAAAGCTATAAATATAAAATGGACTGATTTTTCTAAATATAATATCAGCATAAGTTAATGTATATGTTTGTTGAAATATAGTACCTATATACCTCCAGGTACTAAGTGACTAAGAAACTAATGAATTTGTTGTATGTAGGTATTCCAGTCCATTTTCAAAGCATTTACTATCCAAAATATTTGTTCAGAATTTCCAAGTGATTGACAATTCACGACTCGGCTATTTTCGGCAACAATTTCCTTCACTTTTTCAACGTTATCATCGGTCACTCTCGTTGAAGGCCGTCCAGAAAGAGGCATGTCTTCGACGGTCTCCCGAACCTCCTTGAATGCTCTGTACCACTCGTAAGTACGCGTTTTTAATAGAGCAGATTAGCAGCTTCACCAAAAATCTTCTGCAACATTTTAAATGTATCGGCACACGATTTTGGCCGCCTGCAATAATAATCATTATTTTCAGCAAATTTAATAAATATATTTTCGATTTTTACTCAAGTTACTGCTTATTCGCACAAACGGATCGACAGACAGAAATCCATAATTTAACTTTTGTTCTTTGTGTTAAAACAATCGAAATGTGAATACAACTATTATACTCTGTGCAAAATATTGTGAGAGTATTCTGCAAATGAATAATAACAATAATAGACAGGTATTGGTGATTCACTGCAGCTTTGGGTATATTGTATATACATATATTGTGCTCTTTGTTTCCTACAGCGTCCCATCTAGTCACAACGCTGGTATTGTAAAGTTTCGTATTGGAGATAATGAGATTTTATTTTTCTAGTAATTTGTGTTCCAGAATCAACCAGAATTTGTCAATGAATCCTTACTTTATACCTAGAGAAGTTTATTAATTGCTTGAACATTTTCAGATTAGACCCAGGAAGTAAAAGTTTTCCTTAGTACATTTTAGTAGTTTGCAATCAATGTCTGTTTCACCTTTCTTTAGATAATTGATGGTATTATTGGTATTGAATATATAACATATTTGAGAACACTAACTTGCTTATATTGCTTTACATCAAAAAATCAGATTTCTTAAGTTAGGCACGTTAAAACAAAACTAAAAAAAAAATGAAGGTATAGTGCGACAGAGAATGGTAGAAGTAAAGAAATCAATTTGTTCTGAACGGCTGCCAAATATGTTGTGAATAGGGGTGAGTGGAAGCGGATGGTTTTGATAATGTGTGCAGTAAGCTTCCTAGAGTTTCATCAAGCTTAATATTTAAACTTAACTACTTTTTGTAGTTTGGTTGTTGTTGTTCTGTATATGTGTATTAATGCGCCATAGTTGCACACCGGAATATCAAATAAATATATAAATAAATAGATTTTATACTTTCACACAGACGTGCAAATCCGCCAGTCTGTTCAGAGTCTTGACTTTGTATTTGGATCCTTGTTGATGAAAATTTATATAGAAAAATAACCCCCGATGTATGTAGACAAACAGAAATAAAAATATGTGTTTTAACAAAAAAAAGGGAAAAACTTTTTCCTTGGTTAAAAGCCGAAAAATTGACCTTGGTGGGGGGTAAGGGTATAAATTTTTTAAAACGTAAATAAATTAAATAAATTAAAGTTATGGAAAAAAAAATGTCAACAAATGAAAATTTTGATTGCAAAAAAATAGAATGTTTTTTTAAATTTAAAATGTTGTCACTAAATTTTTACCATATTTAGTCTTGAAAATTTAAAAGAATTGGGGTTTTATTTTTTAACACCCGGGGTTTTAAGTATGAAATATTGTGATTTGGGTTCAACAGGGTTTTTAAATAAAATATTTTTTTATATATTTAAAGACAGAATTTTTTCGTTTTTTTAAATACAGAAAAACTCTTTTAAATTAGAAATTAAGTAAATTAAAATTTTTTTAAAATTTCCAAAAATTTTTTGGGGTTTAAAATTTAAATTTTTTAACTTTAATATCAAAAAAAAAATCTTTTTTTGGTTTGGATGTTAGGTGAATGAAAAACGACTTTCGAATTTTCAAAGGGTTTTATTTTAAGCGCTTAATTAAAATTATTCAAAAATTCATTTAAAAATTTTAAAAATATATCGATTTAATCCCAAACTTCAACGGCATCAAATATTGGTTATCCCCCCATCCCCCCCCACAAAATCGTTTCTTTCTGGGTGAAATGGCCGCCTTTTTAATATCCGGTCTATTTTATCAAATATTTTCCAAAAAGAATGCTGGGTCTTAAGAGAATATGGATTGCGAATAATACGCTCGGGGAAACCAAAATGGGTCATAATTTGAGGAAAAACACGAAAACATTTTTTCAGAACATGGTTTCGAAGAAGTTGAAAGATTTGTAAACGTTGTTCGACGTCGTAATCTTTTCCCTGATGAAAAGAAATTAAAAGAACAAAAAAAAACATAACAGCTTGACA
>NW_026092897.1:0-14529 GCF_024586455.1 Bactrocera neohumeralis | reverse complement strand
AGGCTTTTGAAAAAAGTGAAAATGGACGTGGCGTCGCCCGCTTGCGGACCAAAAACCAAATCTCAGGAAATACTAGACCAATTTCAATGAAATTCGGTATATAATATTTTTTTAACACCCTGATGACATATACGAAATATGGGTGAAATCGGTTCACAACCACGCCTTCTTCCAATATAACGCTATTTTGAATTCCATCTGATGCCTTTTCTGTATAATACGAGTATATACATTAGGAACCAATGATGATAGCGGAATAAAACTTTACAAAAATACGGTATTTAAAAAATATGTAAATGACGCATAATGAAATCTCGATTATCACTTTATCATGCGAGAGTATAAAATGTTCGGTGACACCCGAACTTAGCCCTTCCTTACTTGTTTTTTGTTAATAATATGCCGTGATGTCAAAAATGGGTAAAATCAGGTCAATCATAATTCAAAGCCCGTATACACTTTTGGTTCTGTAATTAAGACACTCAACAACTAATATATTGTATTTATAAAAAACATTTAACACTATGGTCTATTTAATTCTGGACTTTAACATATTTATGTGGAAGTGAAAACAGGGTATGATTTATAAGGTGCGTTCCAAAGTAAACAGGACTTAAAAAAAAACAGAACAAATGGTTTTTCGGCAAAATCAAATTATTTTATTCAAAATAGTCTCCTTCTGCTTCAATACGCTTTTTGCACGGTCCAAAAGCATGTCGAACGAGTGTTTTAGCTCTTATGGCCAGTATGGTCACTAGTATGCCGGTGCAAGCCTTTTGAATGGCCTCTACGTCGGCATAAGGAAGAAGTCGCACGGTGCCACATCAGGTGAATACGGGGAGTGGTTAATGGTTAAAATGTGATTTTTGGTCAAATAGTCGGTCACAAGCGTCCTTCGAATGTTTGGATTCTGAGCAATTTTTGGTCGTTATGTCCTCACAACCACTTTGAAAACGTTGAAACCACTCGTGCACTCTGCTACGGGATAGGCAATCATTGCCATAAACTTGTTTCATCAATTGAAACGTTTCGGTAAAAGTTTTACCAATTTTAAAACAAAATTTAATGTTGGCTCTTTGCTCGAAGCTCATTTTCGCACCGATAACACAAACATACTGACACTTAAAACGCAATAACTTCACTTCCAATCAATGAAACTGTCATGACTCACTGGACAATCGATAAAGATAGCAAATTATAACGCACCCGTCGTTATATAGATGGCGCCACTAGGGGGAGATTCAAAAAGTCCTTTTACTTTGGAACACACCTTATATCTAGTTTATTTTTACGTGTGGAAATAAAAGGAAGCCATTTGTGCCAAGTCAGGACTATTCGATGGATGATTCACCAGGTCGATATTTTTGAGTGCTCAACCATGCAGCATGTTGTGTGAGAGCTCTCATTGTCAGCGGTGGGTTTTCCCGATTTCTTGGAAGATAACTAACAAAAAAAACGATAGTATGCAACTCTGAGTTTCCTGTTCTGCGTTGTTCAAGTAGTATGGTTGAAATATTTCCAATTTTTCCAAAAAAAGAGGCAACCTTTAGCTTGGATATGCTTCGTGCACGAACAACTTTCATAAGATTACAGTCGACTGCTGTTAACTTTCAAGCTCATCACGATGTCATAGACGTGTCTCAAAACACCGCTATCGTATTTTTTTAACACTTTTCTCGACCAACTAATACGATCCATTTTTTGGGGGATCCACACATTTGTGTGGAATCCAATGACATACTGGTTCCATTAAGTTATCAGTCCTCTCTGGTGCACGCCTATTGTAATCCAACAAAAAAGTGAAAGTTTAAAACTTTAAACTTACAAGGCACGATTGAGTTGTAACGAGTAATCCAAGTAGAGGTACATTCTTTTGATAAATCAGGCGTGTTTTTTTTCAGTATTGCTTAGCATTTCATCATATCAAGAGTTAAGGCTCAACAACTTTTTCAAATCGTTCAACTTTATTACGAAAATTCTCGTTCCGTAAAGAATGTGTTTCGTGCTTTGCTCAACTTATGGTCAATATAATAGCCTACTGAGCGTACTATTCGTAACACCATCACCTGCCTTGAGATCCAGCATTCATTATTGGATAATGATCAACCGAACAAACCATGTGCAGCACGCAGTGAATAAAGTATTGCAGCCGTAGCTGAGAGTGTACACGATGATCGTGGAGAGTCGATTCTGCGCCGTAAGCAGCAACTCGGACTGACGTATGGAACGACTTGGCGCATTTTCGGTCGAGATCTCAAATTGAAAGCGTAGAAAATACAGCTTGTTTAAGAACTGAAGCCGCTCGACCTTCCGACGTTTTCGAGCCAATTTAGTTTAGCGATGAAGCCCATTTTTGGCTTAATGGGTATGTAAAATGTCCTCATTTAGAACGAAGAACAACCTAAAGAGAATCAAGACCTGCCAATTCATATAGAAAAAGAAAAGGTTTGGTGTGATTTGTGGGCTGATGGAATATTTGGTCAATATTTATTCAAAAATTATGCCGATGAGAATGTAACGGTCAATGGCAAACGTAATCGCGCCATGATAACCGACTATTTGATGGCTGAAATTGAAGCTCTTGATCTCGGCGACATTCAGTTTCAGCAAGACGGCGCCACTTCCTCCACATCGCGTCAATTAATGGATTTATTGAAAGAACTCTTCGGTAAGCATATAATTTCACGTTTTGTGCCGGTCAGTTGGCCACCAAGATCATATGATAATACACCATTAGACTTTTTCCTGTAAGGATATGTAAAGTGTAACTTCATGCGCGTCATTCGCAAGTTACCAGTCGAAATGATCGAGCGAGTCATTAAAAATTGAAATTAATGGATGGACTATCTGAGAGGTAGTCAAAGCCTACAATTGAAAGAGACAATTTTCAAAAAAATAAATGTCAAAGAATGTTCTTTTGAATCATAATAAACATTCTCCATTAAATTTGAAGTTTTAGTGCGTTTTCTTTGGAAAAATGTAGAACCTCGAAATGGATCATCCCTTACAATAATACAGCTATTATTTTGAATTTGTATATATGACATGGCACGATAAAAATAAAAAAAATATTACACCCAAAGATAAGTGCTAGTGAAGTGACTTCATAATATGTCCACAAGTGTAAAGAATACAAAAATCTTAGACTTCCAGTTGACCTTTATGCCGTAGATATCGAGAGGAAATTGTAAGAGTTTAAATTGTTCATTTACATACGAAGATAGTCCTTCCTTATTTCTTTTATATAAAGTTTTGCCACCACCTGAAAATATTATCGGCATTACTTACTTGCTTTCTCTCTTGCTTTTCCTTTTTATTGATATCAATGAAAGCAAAACTGGATGTCAACAAAAAATTACTTTTGCCAATTATTACACGTACTAGTATGGACATAAATTTATTTAGATTTACTTTAGTGCACACCGTTTGAATGTATGCCAATATATTCCACAAAAGGTCAACATCAAACTAACGGCATGTTTGTAATCCACATTTAAACTCGACAACAACAAGAGGAAGTCCAGAAGGAAATGAAGAAATCGAATGACGAGAGCAATTTTTGCAACAATAACTCAGCGTTGTGGTGTGGTCGTCGAAAAATATATAACCGACAAAACATTCAAGAATAAATAAAGTTAATGCAAAAAAGGGAAACAGTTACAAGGGAAAAGTGACAGAGGTCATATGCAGAGGAAATGTTTAAAACTTCAAACGAAAACCCACAGGCAACCTTTTGGTCGGCAGCCTACAATGAAAAGGAAAATCAAGTAAACGAAATGAATCTCTGGAGCAGATCGATGTTCTAAAAAGAAGTAAAAACCAATTTGGAAAATTGCATATGAAGATATTTGTTATCTGAAGACGCCCCACCCTTACTACAGTTTGCAACTGATTGAAGTTAAAGCAATTCACCTTTAATTTAACAGAAATCGTGTTTGGTATTACTCATTATAGCTTATATCAGTTAAAGATTTTACAGATAATTGAACAGCAGATAATTTTAAATGAAAAATTAAAAACTTAAAGCAAATCTATTCAGTCTTGAGGACAATATGCAAAAGTATTTCAGTTTTGATTCATTTTACAGTGACGAAAATGTTGAGGGCAAACTGCGCATATTGAAAATCCTACGAGCTCACTCAAGAATTTTTATAGATGGTATGTATTAAAACATCTATGAAAACTGCATACAGCCTTACTTAAAAAGCTGAATAACTCGAGAAGTTTTAATGATAGCTATTTTGACCTCGAACCTTTTTAATAGCAAATAAAATTTCCTAGAAATTTGTCACTTAAATTTTTTCTATAGCTCTTGTCATTTACGAGATATATACAAAAGAATGCGAAATTCTTGGAAAAATCGGGTTTAGAGCCCCGTACTACCTCGCCGGCGTAAGCTACTACTTTCTTGCACTAGGCACTTTGCGTCTAAAGTCAAAGCGATGCCATAAAATACCTCTGATCTGTAGGAGTTTAAAGATAAAAACTCACGATTGTAGTGCATTTTCTATGGAAAATTTTTACATCCCTTGGTCCAGTTCTTAATGCTAATATTAAGGGCTAAAATTTTCAGGGAATTTTTTCAGGGTATTTCTAAGGAAATTTCGTGACAGGTCTAAAAAAAATGAATAGTTAAATAAAAGACTCTTGTACATGTATGTATATTAGGGTGATTCAATTTTTTTTTTTTTTTTTCGTGGTACTCGCAAAAATAGGGACTCTCAAAAAAATTAATTGTAACGGGAAGGTCCTCCGCTGGTAATATTATCAGATAGAAAAATTTATATCTCGCTTCCAACTACTTGAAAAAATATCTTGCTAATTAGGTTTTTTAGGAAATTGAATGCTCTAAAATATGGTAAACCCAACCGTTCAAAAGATATTAAAGGTTGAAATTTGACAATTTTTGGAAAAATTCTTTATTTCTTATTAATTTTATAACTCAATGAAAAAAAATTAAGATGAATGATGAAACACATAGTTTTGTAGGAAATTTACTGCTCCATAAAAATGGTCTACTATGATATTTCGATTAAGTTAAGTTAAGCGTTTACGAGATATTCATCGTCAAACATCAATGCATATTAGGGTGATTCAAAAAAAAATTTTTTTTTTTCGTTTGGTACCCTGAAAAATGGGTTCCTAGACACCTCTAAGAAAGCCTCTCCAAAAATCTATTCATAATATTTTTTTTTCATTGAGTTATAAAATTCATAAGAAATAAAAAAATTTTCCCAAAATAGTCAAATTTCAACCGTTAATATCTTTTAAACGGTTGGGTTTACGAAAAAATCATAAGAGACTATATTTTAGAGAATTCAATTTCCTACAAAACCTAATTAACAAGATATTTTCTGAAGTAGTTGGAAGCGAGATATAAATTTTTCTATCTGATAATAAGAAAAAATAGAAAACCGTTAGGCGGAGGACCTTCCCGTTACAATTAAAAACTCATATTTGGAGAGGCTTTCTTAGAGGTGTCTAGGAATCTATTTTTGCGAGTACCAATTGAGAAACAAAAAAAAATTTCTTTTGAATCACCCTAATGTATATACAAGGTGCGTTCCAAAGTAAACTTTTTTGAATCTCCCCTAGTGGCGCCAACTATATGTTGACTGGTGCGTTAGAATCTGCTATATTTATTTATGTCTAGTGTCATGACATTTTATTGATTGAAAGTGAAGTTAATGCGTTTTAAATGTCAGTATGCTTGTGTTATTGGTGCGAAAATGAGCTTCGAACAAAGAGCCAACATTAAATTTGTTTTAAAATTGGTAAAACTTTTACCGAAACGTTTCAATTGATGAAACAAGTTTATGGCGATGATTGCCTATCTCGTAGCAGAGTGCACGAGTGGTTTCAACGTTTTTAAAGTGGTCGTGAGGACATAAATGACGATCAACATGTGGGCAATCAAAATCCGTGATCGCCGGAAATTCCATCGAAACTGTGCGTGAATTCATCAAAAATCAGCCGAAATCATCATAGAAATTCATGAAATGAAAATGAACATCTCCAAAACATCGATTTTCGCAATTTTGAACGAACATTTGGGCTTACGAAAGGTGTGTGCACGGTTTGTTCCGCACAAATTAACTGACGACCATTGCTCCGAATCCAACATTCGAAGGACATCATCAAAGAGGTTTATTTGACCAAAAATCACATTCTAACAATTAACCACTCTCCATATTCACCTGATATGGCACCATGTGCGTGAAGTTTATCCGAAGATTAAAGAGTTATTGATAATACCGGCAGACAGCGATAAGTGCCCACGGCAGACGCAGCTGTTTGGTCGTCGTAAATCATAAGACACCTGTATGTTCTTAATACGAATCGGCAAAAGTAACAAACTGCTTTTAGTTTTCATATAATAGAAAAAAAAGTTATTACACACATATATAAAAAATATTATATGGAAATTATACAGAAAGCAGACAACTAAAGAAATCTAAAGTAATAAATTTAGATGCGTGAAAAAAATTTTCTTGCTCTGTTGGATGACCTGTATGTATGGTAGAAGAGGAAAATTATTTTAGGAATAGAAACGGAGAGCTACCGAATAAAACTTCATACTAGACACTGTTGGTGACTGTTGGTGACACTGAGGTGACAACATCTAATTTTGACCTTAGGGCTGCTTGTAATGGTTGTTGAAGTCATAAAAACTTGTAAGGGCGGAATATATCACGTTAATAAGAATACCAATGTGAGGAATTTATTACGTCTGAATTTCAATTATACATATGTATAGCTCACACATTTTTGTAAGAACTCATCTAAAGAAACTGGTGTCAAATATTCGGTACCTATGAACAGTTTCGCTGGATTTGAGCAAATTTTTCTCATACGATGGTATACGCTGAAGATATTTTTAGTGCAAGGGTTTACCACGTTTACTCGTCAGTTGGAAGTTAGAATTGTGTTATATGTGTAAGAACACCGTACTCGCGTACACTCGTTATAGTTGACAGTCAAACAATTAAAATATAGAAATTTATTTAAATATATGAAAACATGACAGTTTATTCATTTTTTTTTTATAAAACGCTCTCAAACACTGCGTACACGCTATTTTACGTTGTTCACTCGCTGACGGTTCCTTTTGGTTGCTACCACTTGCTTCATTTCTTCTGACATTTGTTGGGCAACAGAGTTGCCATCGCTTACATATGGGAAGTGAAGGTGGTTTCAGTTCGATTTCATCCAATTTCATACTGTAATATAAGAATGTCAGGTGAATGTCACTTACCGAATATGGTTGTTTCGGTAGGGCGGGTCTCGAGATATGTGATTCCGCCTGAAAATGGGCGGTGGCCCGCCTATCGTCCAATTTTTACCTCCTTTAAAGTCCACTCATACCATCTCCGGTAAAAATTTGTAAGTCTTTATCGTATTTAGTTATTGATTTATCGCGCTTATAGTAGCTTTTCACAGTACCGTTATATGTGGAGTAGGCGAAGTTATGATACGATTTCATCCATCCCGTTTAAAGTTCTTATAAAAATTGTACCTAGTTAACTTGGCTAATGTAACTTTGATTGTCTAGGATATATGTATGTACATTCAACCTATTAGTGGTCCCACCCTGCCTGCTTTTTCAAAAGTTTTAGCCCGTAAGTGCTTCTTGCCATTGAAAGCTCCGCCTTAGTTTATTAAGTTTCGCTTTTTGTTCACTTAATTTAAAATTAGTAAAACGCGCGCTTGATTACTTTTTAATTTTTTCTACAAATTGCTGAAGCATATGTACATATGTATATATAAATACATGTTGTTCATGCGAAACATTCCTTTAAATAACCCTTTCCTTTGGAACCCGTCGCAATGAGGCTAAAGAGTTAGTTAAACAGTGAAAAATGTGAATGCACAAATTCATACACAGATTGAAGCTTTTTCTGCAATGCGCGAAGTGAAATGAAGCGTTCTAGCGAGCGTTTGAAAAGAACGTTAAGGGAGTTTCAACTTTTCAACAGGGATTTTTTTTTTTTCATTGGCGCTTCTGACAGAGAGGTTTGCTTTGTAATTTTCAAATTGCCGCCACTGACCTAAATTTTCAGAAGAAAATTTATTCAGCGATGAAACTAAAATAATCGTATGAGTACGTTGATAAACAAAATTGTTGCATTTGGAGTGATTATAATCCTCAAGCCACAATTGACTTAATTAAAAAGTCTCTGTTAGGCGTGCTCTACGGGCAGAGGAAATTTTTGGTTCATCATTCTTCAAAAATGAAGCCGAACTGAACTTCGTTACAGTCAGTGGAGAACGCTATAGAACCAGTACTAATGACTCTGACTTTGTGCCTGAGTTGGAGGATGTCGATGTAAGCGACTTGAGGCGAGGCCCCAAATTTATGCGAATTAAGACCGCTGGACTATTTGTTTGAGATTATGTGAAGACGCTTTTTTACACTGTTACTTAACGACAGTTGAAGCCTTGGAAGGGAATATTCGGCGCTTTTGCAAAAAGTTGTCGAGAATTGGGCCTCTCGTCTAGAGCTAATTCGAATAAGCCACGCCAGTCCATAGTGCATAGTCCATAGTCCCTTTTGAAAGATAATGTAAATCCCAATCTTTATAATAAAACTAAATTCTTGGCCATTACCTCAAAAGGTTTCCGTTTTATTTCTTCTTTAAAAGAACATACTTTAAAATCTTATTTTTATTCCTGAAGTAACGTAACTGAAAACGTAACGGTTTGCAATCACCGGAAAACATTTTATTTAGTTAAACTTTAAGATCGATGAAGAGTATTATACCTTCGGTGTAGCCCTTTTATACCCTGAACAGGGTATATAAAGTTTGTCACGAAGTTTGTAACACCCAGAAGGAAGCGTCAGAGACCCTATAAAGTATATATATAAATGATCAGTATGTTGAGCTGAGTTGATTTAGCCATGTCCGTCTGTCCGTCCGTCTCCGTCTGTCTGTATATATACGAACTAGTTCCTCAGTTTTTAAGATATCGTTTTGAAATTTTGCAAACGTCATTTCCTCTTCAAGAAGCTGCTCATTTGTCGGAACGGCCGATATCGGACCACTATAACATACAGCTGCCATTTGAACTGAACGATCGGAATCAAGTTCTTGTTTGAAAAATTTCCTCATTTGACGTGGTATCTTCACGAAATTTGACATGGATTACTGCTTAAGGTAATAACATAATCTCCGAAAAAATTCTTCAGATCGCTTTACTATAGCACATAGCTTCCATAAAAACTGGACCCATAGTTACTAAAAAAAATGCAAATGTGAAGGGTATATTAGCTGCGGTGCAGCAGAAGTTAACGTTTTTCCTTGTTTTAGCACTAATCTCACTTAATGACCGTTAAATTATAAAAGCCTCTGATAATCGTGTGGTTCAACCAACCGCCGATTTATTTGGAAGATTGTGTGATACCCAGTGCATTATACCTGAACGTTGCATATATTATACACACTACACATGTCATTTCCATATGCTTGTACATATGTACGTTTTTCGTGGCATTCCAAACACACAGAAACACGGTTGTATTAACTTGTATTTCGTCATTAAAATTCTACCGCCTCCCACATGTAAGATCACAGTAATCGAAGGTACGTAAGTCCAATACAAGAATAGGGTGAGCCCGAAAACTAATCTAATTTATTATATAGTATAAAGTTTCGTGTATCTAAAAGCTTCGAAAAAAGTTAAAACAGAAGAAACATTAACTTCACAAATACAAAAAGTGCTTCCAGGAACTTTATTTTGATCTAAAAATTATCTTCGGATATTGCATTATTGCTTTAGATAATAACTTAAGCCAAACTTCGAGAATATATTTGGTTAAATACAAAAGAATTCCATGCAAAAGCATATAATTGATCGTTTAGTTTGTATGGAAAATATACAAGTATGCTATAACAAAAAGTTGTCCGATATCGTCAGCCATGTTTTGGGTATAAAACGGGAATTTTTTACCAGTTATTGAATTATGCGAAAAACAATGCCTTGCTGTCATAGTTTTTTCTCTTCATATATTACATATAAGTTCATTTCAATCTATTAATGCAAAAGTTCACTTTAGTTTTTTATTTCTGGCCCACCCTATTGAATATGTCTGAGCTATCATTATTTACAATAATGTGATACGCTTTTCTCAGCAGACAGGTGAATACTTCTTCTAATTCTTATTCGAATTGCTCGAGTTGCTTCTACCCAGGACTGGCTTGCAGCATCTATTTGGCATACCACCTGTTGATGACATTTCCATTTTTTGTTGTTTATTCCAAACTTTCCCAAAGGCAACATTTTTCCATCGTATTATTCATTTTTGCAGTGTTAATTGAATGTGCTTAATGATATATGCGCAATGGTCTCAAAATGCTCTCAACGTATTCCAGGTAAGCTTAATAAATTCGCATACTATTGATATTTACTAAATATATTTAGTTCAGAAGAATTTAAGGGATTTTGACGTTACAAAGAAGAAGTTACAAAGGGTAACATAGGAACAGGAACGGGTTTCTTCTGCAGTAATCAATACAGAAGGTAGCTACAAATGACTACAAATCAGTTTTTTTGGGCCGAAATTGTGGGCATAACAGTAGGTGCCAAATGGACTTTTGCTCTAACCAGGAAGGCCATAATCCTTCTAGTGAACAGCCAAGCAGCACTTGAGGCTATCTGTAGAACATATACTAAGTATCAGTGGGTTAGATTACGCAAGCAGGCAATAACTGGATTCTGAGTAGGTAACTCGGATAATATCATCTAAAAAACGATAAAGAGAAATAGAAGGAAATCAAAAGCCAGACGAGCTAACCCGCTCAATCGCAGCTGGAAATACAATTCGTCTAAGCTACCTTCAAGGATTGTTTGAAGCAGTGACTTTACGGAAACACCTTAGGTCTTGGAGCAAGCTACAAGACATATGTACAACAAAGATACCTCAGAATAGTATTGATGGTGAACAGATAAATAAGCTTCTACTTCTAGGCAAATTGCACTATGTAGTTTTGTAGGGCTCATCACAGGACACCTACATACTTTTAAACTTCCACACATAGAAAATTGAAAAAGTAGATTCGGTGGAAAGCCCGGCCTTCTGCCGATGCTACGATGTATACTGAGCTATATTTTAGACTCTATGAGCTGTCGTGTAATTGAGCTCTTATTTTTGGCGGCCATCATGTCAATAAGTACTCAGGTTTCTTTTTTATAATAATAATAATAATAATACCCAACGATTACCCTCCTCCCGCCCAACCGACGCGAGGGGCGCAATCCGCGAACGAGCGGAATTAGCCGAGTCATAAAAGGCAAGAGAGTTTTAAGCGTTGCGATCTTAAGCTGCTCAGTTACAGAAACAAAAATTTCAACAGCCGAAATTAAGAATTAGATTAAAGTTTATAATTATTAAATGTTACTTGTTAAGAGTAGATAAAATAATTTTTTTAATGGTATAGAGTGAGTCTGTTAGATCAAATGTGCTGGAATGAAAATTGAAATCATGACATATACGGCGGAATGGTTCGTTTAACTCAAAATTTGTTCTAGAAAATTTTAAAAGTAAGGGTCTAAACTGCCTGGTAGGGCGAGCTGGAACGTTAAAATTAATATCAGATAAGAGAGATGGGCTACAGACTGACCCATTCATGAGTTTTACAAGAAATATTATACCAAGCATCTCCCTACGACTAGCGAGTGTCGGGAGATTTATAAGTTTTAAACGGTTAATGTAAGGGGGAAGATTTAAACTGGAATCCCAATGCAAATGATTTAAGGCAAAAAGTAAAAAATGTTTTTGAACGGACTCTAACTTATCCGAATGGACTTGGTAACTAGGGTTCCAAACCACAGAAGCATACTCCAATATAAGCCTCACCAGAGATGTAAAAAGAATTTTTGTGGTAAGCGGATCTCTAAATTCTTTAGACCAACGTATAACAAAACTAAGAGCGCCTTTAGCTTAAAAAATCGTGGAAGATACGTGAAGATTAAAATTGAGTTTGGGGTCCATAGTTACTCCCAGATCAACAAAACTGCATACTTGCTCCAACCTAAAGTTTTGTATTGCGTATGAGGTAGGGTCTACGGCTCTACGTGAAAAGCACATGGTTTTACATTTTTTAAGGTTCAATGGCATGTCATTTCTATCACACCAAGAAACTAGGTTGTTTAAGTCTGTTTGCAACTGACATCTTTCGCTGATTGAAGTATACGTGTTAAAAAGTTTTACATCGTCAGCATATAATAAAACTATTGAATACTTAACAACAGATGATATGTCGTTAATAAATAACAAGAACAGAATTGGACCAAGATGGCTACCTTGAGGAACGCCTGAAGGAACATTGATTATGTCAGAAGAAGTATCTTTAAATATGACTTGTTGAATTCTATTACTAAGATAAGAAGCAACCCATTTTAGAAATATTGTTTGAAAACCAAGATCAAATTTATTCAAAAGAATTGAATGGTTTACTTTATCAAAAGCTTTACTAAAATCTGTATATATAACATCAGTATTCTTATTCTCCCTAAAGCCCGTTGATACATGTGATACAAATTCAAGCAAATTAGTTGTGGTAGATTTCCCTTTACGAAAACCGTGAAGAGAACAAGAAATTAGTGAGATCCGGGTTAGGATTTTCATTAGTATCTGACAGATCACGTGGGATTTCAGACATGGTGTCAAAGAGAAAGATGCTCAGTATGCTTTGACATTTCATCATGAATAGACTTACTAACGAGCAACGCTTGCAAATCATTGAATTTTATTACCAAAATCAGTGTTCGGTTCGAAATGTGTTTCGCGCTTTACGTCCGACAAATTTTGTTCAGCGATGAGGCTCATTTCTGGTTGAATGGCTACGTAAATAAGCAAAATTGCCGCATTTGGGGTGAAGAGCAACCAGAAGCCGTTCAAGAACTGCCCATGCATCCCGAAAAATGCACTGTTTGGTGTGGTTTGTACGCTGGTGGAATCATTGGACCGTATTTTTTCAAAGATGCTGTTGGACGCAACGTTACGGTGAATGGCGATCGCTATCGTTCGATGCTAACAAACTTTTTGTTGCCAAAATGGAAGAACTGAACTTGGTTGACATGTGGTTTCAACAAGATGGCGCTACATGCCACACAGCTCGCGATTCTATGGCCATTTTGAGGGAAAACTTCGGAGAACAATTCATCTCAAGAAATGGACCCGTAAGTTGGCCACCAAGATCATGCGATTTAACGCCTTTAGACTATTTTTTGTGGGGCTACGTCAAGTCTAAAGTCTACAGAAATAAGCCAGCAACTATTCCAGCTTTGGAAGACAACATTTCCGAAGAAATTCGGGCTATTCCGGCCGAAATGCTCGAAAAAGTTGCCCAAAATTGGACTTTCCGAATGGACCACCCAAGACGCAGCCGCGGTCAACATTTAAATGAAATTATCTTCAAAAAGTAAATGTCATGAACCAATCTAACGTTTCAAATAAAGAACTGATGAGATTTTGCAAATTTTATGCGTTTTTTTTTTAAAAAAAGTTATCAAGCTCTTAAAAATCACCTTTATTTCGCCTCACCAACAACATCTAAAGCAATTTTTTGCAGTTTCGAGTATTCGGAGCGTTTTCTTCGCTTTTCTTTCTTGTTGATTTTCATAAACTTTTCTTTATTTTTTCACTATTGTAGGATACGCTGAACAGCAAACTGAAGTATGGGACGAACGTTGTAGTTGTTGTGGACAATGGCCGTCAATGGGCGACCCAAAGTATTCACAGAGAATTAAACCGAGGCAACATTGATGTGCACATATAATGAGACTTCTCATGTGCGGTTAAACTCTCATTTTATAAAGTTCGCACTTGGAACTTGTTATTCGAGATTTTTTAAGGGCTGTAGGTTTGGTAAGGTTAGATGACTGACCAAATATCGCACGTGGACTACTAGATGTAGTCCTTTGTGAGATTACTAACATTACTGATGGCACCCATACCAGTCTTATCACAAAGCCACTCGTTGCTATTAATAGCGAGGTTAGGCACTCTTTGACCAGCCCTGAACGCACTGTCAATTTTGGCCCCAAAGGGTAGTATCGCCGCTCTGCTATCTGGGGGGATTTGGGTTTTTTCTCTGAATGAGACTGCACTCCCGGGGCAGTAAACCCCCTGCTACTTTAATGGCTCCAACCCCCGCCTGTGTAACACCGCACTAGTCAAAAATCTGAAACAGGAGTTAAAGGGAAAACCATCCGGATCCATTCACCAACCTTTTCCTCAAGCTTTGACGATCCGTGAAAAAAATCATTGCCCCTCTCCTCCAACGTCATCTTCCCACCCATAAACCCCCCGTAGGGTATATGGGTAAAAAAAGGGGTCGCCAGAGTTCGGGTTTTGCAACTCGATGGTCCAAGTGAAGTTATATAAGAAATTTTATTAAAAAATTTGCAAAGTTTGGCTTTTACGTATATGTATCGCATAAATATTTGTTAAAATTTCGTCTACATTCATATTTAAAAGTCCATTGTTTGTGAGCTATAAATGCATTATTTTTGCCCCTTAAAGGTTCC
>NW_026092896.1:0-6460 GCF_024586455.1 Bactrocera neohumeralis | reverse complement strand
GAATTGTTTTTTTTGGGTTAAAAATTCATCTCGAAAAAATAATTAACTCGTGAACATTTTCGTCGTCATTTTCCAACCCAACGTGTATCAAGTAAAGTGCATCGATGAACTAAAATCTTTGTATGGTTTGAAGCCTTCCTATAGCACTGAAAACTGGTAACGAATTCAATCATGGCCGACGCTCGCTCAAAGACGAATTTCCCGTAAAAGGTCGTCCAAACACCCCGTTGTGCGAAACATCATGCCGTACGTGAACTGATAATGCAAGACCGTCATGTAACCCATACCTTCGAGATAGAGCATGCCTATGCATTTCTCCCAAAACCCCATTCGATATTGCTGAACCCTGGCCGTAAAAGGTTTGTTCTCGTTGGATCCACATTTGACAATCGCTCAAAAGCTCGTGTGGATTGGTGAAGAAATGCTGAAAAATAGTCACTGGTGCTTCAAAAGACGTTTTAAGATCGTCCAGGTGACGAATCATGGATCTATCCCGTGGGCCCGAAACAAAACAGCAATGACCGTGTGGTCTTCCAAGACGAGCAAATCCAACGAGTTGTTCTGGAAAACCTTCGAAGCAATGGTCGCCTGTTCTTCACAAACTGGTCATGGGCGACTGTTCCGCTTGAGCAACTGGACGGTCAATTCTGGTGGTACACCACCATTTGTTTGTCTAAAGTCTTAGAAATTCGAAAAACGAACGAGAAGACGAATCATTGTGCACCATAAACAATGCAGCTCTCACATGGGCTCAAACCAGCGCCTTTCCCGGCCAAAACGTCGATTGATGGTCATCCGCCGTACAGCCCTGACTTGGCACCAGGTTTCTTTTATTCCCAACATCAAAAAATAATGCGTGGTCAACGTTTTTCGTCGAGAAGATGCTGTTGAACTTTCCCGGGCCTTTTTGGAGGTTCTCAACGGGGAAAAGTCTTAAAATTGGTTTGAGCGCATGAAAAGTGTATAAAATCGATGGGTGATTTAAGTTTTTAATTTAAATTTTTTTTTAAAAATTTAAAAATTACCACAATAATGATTTTTAACCTAAATATATTCTTTTTTTTCCCGGGTTTTTTTAAAATTTCCCCACTTAATTGAGCCACCCCTTGGAATTTTGATCAAGTTTTGCTCTACCTTTACATATCACCCTTATTATTTTTATAATTTTTACACTATTATTATCATAGTTTTTTTTTTAAAAATGCATTTAAAAAAAGAAAATATTTAATTTTTTTAATTTGGGACTTCAAACGGAAAGATTCGCGTTCCCGGCTTTTTCCCTTTAAAAATTTAATAAAAAATTTATTAAAAAACATAATAAAAAAAACGCGCTGATAAAATTCGGGAAAAATGTTTCTGTTTTTAGTACGTAGGGAAAAAACAAGGGAAAAAAATAAACAAAGAAAAAAAAATCCTAAGAACCCCCCCCAATTTTCCCGGCCGATAATTGTCCTTGTACAAAAAAAAAACTTAATTAAATGTACCGAATTATCCTGCGATCCGCCTTGGGTTTTTATCCGTTAATTGGTTCAGTGATTAAAAAAACCACCTATAAAAAATAAACACAAAACCCGGGGGACCTTGCCCCTTAAAGGAACTATAAAATTTTTAAATTTTGAAAATTTTTGGTTCAAATTAACTCTTTAAAAAAAAATATACCAAAAATTTAGATAACTCCCACCGGCGATAAGGGGCCCGGATGGAAGGCGAAAAAATTAACTCAATAAATTAAAAAGGGTTTGAAAAATTTTAATATTCTTTTAATTAACCCATTACTTTAAAAACAGAGGCCATAGGGGTTTATGACCCATGGACATAAGAGTGATTACCTTATTAATTTTTAAAATTGTGGCGGCCAAAGGCAATAAAATGGGGGCCCAAAAAGTCTGTTCCAATTGTCTAAATTTTTTTTATTGGCCGTTAAAAAGAAATTTTCTTTTTTTTGCCAATTTTTAAAACGTTATTTTTTTTATGAAATGAAGGGCCCTTGAACATTTAATCTTAACTTTCCCCCGACAGTCGGATTTAAGAAACCCCGGAACGGACCCCGGTTTTTTTATCCACCAGGACTGTCAACTGGGCCTTCCCCCCCAAAAATTCCCAAAGGCTACCCCCCTTTCAAGGAATTTTTTTCAATTTGCCCAAGTTTTTTCCCAAAGGCCGGGGCCCCAATTAACCAAAACAAATTTAAAATTTCTTTAAAAAAATTTTAAAAAAAGAATGTTTTTAAAATTTCAAAACGATTTGGGGCAGTTGAACCAAGGCTTTTTGTTTTTGGTTTTAACGCTTTGGAATGATTTTCAAAAAGGCCCTTTAAAAAACAAAAGGTTTTTGGGGGAAAGGTTTTTAAAAAAAGGGGTTTTGGAAAAGGGGGTTTTAACCAAAAAAAGGAATTTTAAAAATATTTAAACAAAAAAGCGTTACTTTTTTCCCAAGCTTTTTTTGGGAAAAATTTATAATTTTTAAAAAAAAGAAAAAAATTTAAATTTTAAGGGGTCAAAATGGGGGTTTTGGCTGCGAAAAAATTTTAAAGTTTAAATCGGTTTTAAATTTTGGTAAAATAAAAAACCCCCAAAACTTCCCAATGAACAACCCAATAGATAATTGGTTCTTATGAAATATGGAGTGAAATAACCCCCAAAAATGTTACATTGGGTTTTAGCCAAAAAAAAATATTAATTTTAAATTTAGGGGTTAAAGGGCCAGGATGATATTCAAAAAAAAATATCCCTGGGGTAGACATTACCTTGAAACCATTTAAAAGTCGGGTGGCTAACATTCTAAAATGGCTTTTTGATTACCCTACTTTTTAAAAAGGTTTTTTTTCCAAATTTAATAAATTTTTTTTTTTTTTAAAAAATTTAACCAAAGGAAAATTTTTTTTTTTCAACCCCTTTTAAAAAAAAATATTCCCCCTTATTCCCCTTAATTACTGGGATTTCATTACTTTTCCACAAAAATCAGCTGTATTTCCCTTTTCCCCAAATTTTTTTCCCTAATACCAAGTGAAAAATTTTAAAATTTCCCTTTTTATCCCCTTTCTAATTAAATAACCCCTTAATAAAAAATTTTAATTTTTATTTCATTTTTTTTTTTTTTAAAAAATTTTTAAACTCAATTTTTTTTTTTCCACCCTAACGTATTTTCCCTAAAAAATTTTTTTTGGTACTTTGGGTTCAAAAAAAATTTTTGATTTCATTTTCAAAAAATATTAGTGCGAGAAAACCAAAGGTAAGAAAAGGGGTTCCTTGTAAAATCGACATTAAGATAAAAAAAGAAAATAAAAATTTTAAGTAAAATTCAATCAAAATTTTTTAAAGGGTTAAAAATTTTTTCACATTTTTTTTAAAATTTTTAAATTTTGGGCAAAAATTTTTTTTAAATTATGGTTTTTAATAAAAAAAATATTTTTTTTTAAAAAATAAAGCTTTATAGAAGAATCTTTTCCCCAGTTTTTAAAGGAAGTAAACCCCGTGTGGGGTTTTCCCAAAAATCGTTTTTTTTCTTAAGCCCAAACCCGACATTCATAAAATTCTAGTAAAAAAATTTTTCCCGAATTTTTTAATTTTAATTGAAATTTTGGGGGAAAGAACTAAGGTTTTTAAAATTTTTAAACTTTCTTTTTTTTCAAACACATTTTTGTTCGCCCACGATTTCTCAAAAACTTTTTTCCCGGTTTTAAAAATTTAAAATTTTTTAAACGGTTGATTCAGCCCCCAATGGCTATCACCCGAACTAGGTTTTTATTCAAAAAAAAAGTTGCCCAAAAAAATCATGGAAAATTGGGGTTTTTTAAAAAACATTCAAAATTTGGAAAATTATTCCAGATGAAATCTAGGACAATTCATGGACGTTTGCTCCTTTTTAAAACCTCCAAAATGTTGAAAAAAAAGGAATATTAAATTTTGTTCACATAACGGTTGTTTGTAAGTCCAAAAAACAAAAAGAGCGATATAGGGTTATTTATATCCCAAAAGGGGATCAGGGCGATTAAAGGGGTCAAAAATCCCGGATGTCTGTTGTCCCCCGTCCTCTGTCCTTCCCCCCCAACTGAAACTTAAAAAAAATAGATATCATGATGAAACTTGGTACACTTTTTCGGCTCATAAGAGGTTGAAGTTTGGGAAAAACCATGGCCCCCCCCACAAATGGGAACCAAAACCTTTAAAATTAACTGTAAAAAAGATATTAAAGTAAATTTACAAAAGGTTTTATTAGGGGGGCATTTTTGGCCCAATTGTTTTGGGGGGGGGGCCCCCGCCCACTAAGTTTTTTCATATCTCGAAACTACTATTTTGAAAAACCACAGGTTTTGGCTTTCCCCATATAAAAAAAGGGAAGAAATGATAAAACACCCCACCTCCCATACAAAGGTTATGTTAAAATCATAAAGGGGAACACAAACCCAAAAAAACTCAAAACACAAAATTTTTAGGAAGAAATGGTGGAAGCTGCACCCAGGTTTTTTAAAATTGAAAAGGGGCTGTTTTAGGGACCAAGAACCATATCTGGGGAACTTTAAACCGATTTCAAAATTGGATGTAATATTTTTTTAACCCCCTGATGACATGAAAATATGGGTAAATCGGTTCCAACCACGCCTTCTTCCAATATAAAGCTTTTTTAACCCATTAACCCCTTCCTGTAAAATGGTAAAAACATTGGAAACCCAAGGGAAGTGAATAAATTTTAAAAAATCATTTAAAAAATATTTAAATGACGGATAAAAAAATTTGTTATCATTCCAAAGAGAGTAAAAATGTCTGTGCAAACTTAGCCCTTCCTTACTTGTTTTTCATGGGTTCCTTTGGACGAAATAAAAATATTTTAAAAAAATTTATCATAATCGATCAGTTTGTATCAACTATATTTTGTAGTTGTCCAATATCGGGATTCTGAAATATTCAATACTAAAAAACTGAGACACTAGGTTCATTTATTATGAGACAGGCGGACATTATAGGCCTGCAGGGCTTCAAAAGGTCGCGCAAGCTTATATCCTAGTGAACACAAAAGTGAGCAAATTCAAATAAATACAAAACCACAGTTATCACAAGAAGGTTGACTCAATAAGGCTTTCTAATTATGTAAAATCAAAATATCTGAAAGATGCTCACGAAAAAAATGGACTATAGCATTAATAGCTCAGATAGACACCAATTGGCTCGTGAAGTTTGATATGCATCGAAAGGGATAGATATACTATATGCACTACATATATTTAATGTGAAGAAATTTTGTTCCCCGACGTAAAGTTATTATTAAGAGATGGATCGATGATAAACTACCTGAATTTTAATTAAATTTTCTCATGGAAATAGTTTGTAAATCGAGATACGAGGGCTTTTGTATATTTTAGGGACTTGCAGGTTTTACAGCCTTTGGACGAATAAATTGCGACTTGCCTTTTATATCCCATGATCGGCTGTCGCGGGATTTCCGTTGTATAAGAAAAAGTCCAAAAAAAAGATTGATTGATGAATATAGACTTATCAAACCCCTGGACAGTTATTGAGGTCTCTTTTTAAAAACTCTTTCTAAGCCAGTTCTGCTACAATGCTTTCACAGAACACATCCTAGTAGGGGAAAATTAGAAACTTTCCCACAATACGGAACCGAGATTAGACCGTAGTTTAGGACGCGACTTTTCAGGTTTCAGAAACAGACTGACCCATTTAGTAAATTATTAAAACCTAATTTTCTACAAGTGAAAGGCTATCTTGCTCGAAAAAACCGCCCATCGCAGATCATGAGCTCGATTCGCAGTGTGATTTTTGCGCAACCTTATTCTGAATATCAAAGTAGATTAAACTCATATCTATGTGAATTAACTCTGGGATACTAAACCTATATAAGTCCATACAAAGAGCCTCGTCGAACTTCACCTAACATTCCTCCGTTCTCACGTAGTCAGGTGTAGTAACCGGGAAAGGGCCGGATTTTATCCGCCAAGGATTTGTACTCGGCACCATTCCAAAAAATTATAGTTAAATGGCTCTGACAATAAATTTGCCGCCCATACAGCTGCACTCAAAAAGATATTTTTTTCAATCAACTTTCGAATTGGTCATTAAAATCCTACTTGCATTAGGCACTTTGGGTGCTCCAAAGTTCGAAAAACAAACTATGTGGTAAACTATTTTCGGTGCCTGGTGAGAAACTAACGATTCGTTGATGCTTTAATAAAATTGTTCGAAGTGCTGGGAAAATTTGTTGCCACAAATGTTAAAGTGTTTGGGCCTTCAAGATAATGTTTTAAAATCTATTAAATCTTTCAAAAATATTCAAGTTTACTTAATGATTATGAGGGTTAGGAACATATAAGGGGTCCTCTATTTGTTATAACTCAATTCTTAGTAAAAATTTGACAGATGTTTAAAAAAAGAAAACATTGCTTCCCCATGAAAAGGCCGGGGGTAAGTAAAAATTTTTTTTTGATAAATTTGATTTCAAAAAACAC
>NW_026092895.1:0-6587 GCF_024586455.1 Bactrocera neohumeralis | reverse complement strand
AAATGTGTTGTTCATTTTGGTTTGGAGTCATTCGCCACCCCCGAGGGTTTTTCGCATTTTATCAGCCTTAAAATCCCGTCAATTTGGAACAGGGAAAAAAGCTTTCCCGAAGACTTTTTCATCGTATTCGGGGGGGGTGGAAATAAACCCGTTTCCCAGGGGGTTTTGGGATTAAAATTCCCCCCCCTTTTTGCCCAATTCACTTTAACGAAATATGAATCATCACAAAATGTTTAGCCAAATTTTTGGGAAAAAAATTATCTTTTTTTGGGTTTTAAATTTCCCCAAATTTAAATTTTGGTTTTCCCGATTGGAAAACCATCTTCTCTGTACATTTACGCACCGGAATAGAAACCAAAAAATGTTGCTTATCAAACTGCGTTACATTGAAAAAAATTAAGAAAATTCGAAAATAAATGTTTTTTAACACAACGTAAATTCACCTTTTTTCATTTCAAAACACATAATTTCACGCAGGACAACGCATGCATTGTCACGGCATCACGCGTGAGTGGCTGAACCGATTTGGCTGATTTTTTTTTGTAGTTTTCTAATACTCTGTACAAGGTTCTTATGGAAAAAAATGTTAAGAAATATTATACATTTCATTTTGCATATTTTAAAAAACGCGCGTAACATGTAAACGTAATTCAATTTAAATGTCAACGACATTCAATTAAAAAAAAAATTGTGGTAATCTGTTTTCATGTAAATTTTATTAAGTTTTTGATAAAGTTCGTTTTGTTCTAAAGACTAAGAAGTTTTCTGTTTGCTAATAAGTGCTTATTAATCACGGTAAGTTAAATTCACCTTATATCGATTTTCGGTAACTTTTGCTGACTACACCATACTACAATTTGGTATACATGGTTAAACAGAAAAAATATGAGATCATTTTATTTTCAGTTGGATTTTCGTGTTTAACAGTGCCACCAACCAGACGTACAAACTTAGGCCGCAGAATTCGAAATACGACAGGTCAAAGAAATATAAGAACAAATCAAAGAAATGAACTACAAAGAAATCAAAATCAACAAAGAAATGTTGTGTTTAATCCCCACAGAGCTGCATTCTGCTATATTGTTGCAATTGATTACAGTTCAGAGCAAATTGTTGCTATTGGACTAATGAATATTGTATGTCCACATTGCAATGCATTGAAATTCAAAAATGAAGCCCCCTCATCAGACGACCATACAACTTAGAGTAGTGAATATCGAAGTTGACAACATATGGATCGTACTATATTCGCCACTGTTGTCTAATTCACATTCAAATCTCATGTCAATGTTTGATATTGTAATTTGGTGAAATCGATCAAATATATTTGCAAGTAAGTCACCAAAGGATGCAACATGGCGGTTATTGGTCTTGAACGATACGGTCGAACTGCAATAAAGCGCTTTGTAGGATATTTACTTTTGCAATTCATGAACATTTTCCGACTGTTGTGCATCTCGCAGTTAATTTGGAGAATGGCCAAAGAGTGTACTCCAACCCAGAGAATATAGTGCAGCCGGTGGAAACACCGCCAGCAACAAAATTACGCAGAAAGGAAGGCCAACCAGTAGATTGACATCCAGATGTGTTCTCAAATAATGCATTTCGATGAATTTACACAATCCACCGGAAAAACGACCTTCGGTTCCTATTGGATAATGTACGCATTTCAACTTCATTTGAGTCATTGCGTACTGTAAATGGTACCCATATCAGTTCCAACGCATTCCGTTTCCAGTGAAAATTGCATTTGAGATGAGAATCAATAGGACATAAGGATAGTCGCTAGAAGTATGTGGCATAAATTTGGAAATGCTATGTTTTTCACACGGCCGGATGTACGTGGCGTGGTCACGAGTTGGAAAACCATCTCTCTGTACATTTACGCACCGAAACAGAAACCAAAAAATGTTGTTTATCAAAACAAAATTTGGAAAAATTTGGAAAAATCGAAAATAAATGATTTTAAACACAATACATATAAATTCAACTCTCTTTTCATTTCAAAACACATAATTTCAGGCAGGACAACGGCTGCCGGGTCAGCTAGTTTATTATAAAACTAGAGGACTCGTTCACATTTTACTGTGGCTGATAAATAGGTAGTACTACTAATACCATCTATATGATTTCTATTAGTTAAGGAGATATAACATTTTTGGTGAAGCAACTTGTGTTAGTTTAAAAAAAGTAACCGAAAAGCATTTCGTGTGTTATAAATAGTGTAACTAACACGACTTTCTATTGTATGAGAAATTCCAAGTCAGGGTGATGGTACTAGGTCAGTATAGTAAAACCCTTAAAGGGTTTGGCGTTCGTATGTGTGAGTTTTTTTTACGACCTTTTAAATTTTTTCCTTTTCTTGATGTTTTTCATCACCCTGGCTTGGAAAAACGTAGTTTTTTTTTTGCCAAAATGTTACAACTAAGCGAAAAAACATCAAGAAAAGGAAAAAATTTAAAAGGTCATAAAAAAAAACTCACACATACGAACGCCAAACCCTTTGAGGATTTTACTATACTGACCTAGTACCATCACCCTGACTTGGAGTTTCTCACCCCCCAGACAATAATCTCAAAAATGTTCCACAGTGTAATCAGTGTAAATAACACGACTATCTTGTAATAATATAAACTAGAGGACCCGACCCCGCTTTACTGTGGCTGACACATACTACTGTGATCACATTCAATATTGTTTATTTCATCTCCATTAGAGTAATTCACTCATGCTGCAATACACTTATGCCAACGAATTTTCCAGTCATCATAGCACTGGGAAAAATCCTCCGTCGTCCTTCACTTTTAGAGCCTCACAAAACGATGTGTATCTCAAATACTAATGAATATTTTAATATGAAATTTAGCATAGATGTCGCTAACAGTACTACCAACATACGAAAAAAAAAATTTACCGATTCAAAAAACACGCGAAGTATAAATTAAAGATTAACCTTTCAATTTTATCACGGTATAGATAGCACTATTACTAACATCTTTATGATTTCTATTAGTTAGATTATAAGTATTAGTTAATGAGATATAGCATTTCTGAAAAGGAACTTGTGTTAGTTTACAAAAAAATGGATCATAACGCAATTTTTAATGAAGCATCGCTTTTTGCGGAAAAAATTCTGTTGAATTTGGGCTCTACACCAGGGAAATCAACCGTTGAAAAGAGGTTGCTTAAGTTGGTAAGAAGCGAAATGAGAACCGAGGACAATGAAAGTGGAAACATGGCTCCATCATTTCACACTGCAGTCCAATCGACAGTTATTCTAATGGACTGCACATAATGAACCAGTTCTCAAGCGTGCAAAGCCGAAAAAGTCGGTTGGCATTCATCGATTGATTACTGAGCCAGTTATAATCCACTGCACTGTATATTTGGTTGCTGGCCGGTACCGCAGGAACCGCAACGACCCACAGTTTTTAAATTTATAATTTTAATTATTCAGGGGTGTTTAGGAATCCAAGAAAAAATTGCTTATACTATTTTCGGACCGACAATGAAAACATGTTTTCGTGGGAAAAACTGGTTTCGCTCTAAAACTTGTGTTTTCGTCCATGTAATCGGTACCTGCTCTAGTTTAATCGATTTTATTGGAAGACATATTTTGCCGGCCCTAAATGGTCACTTGATATTTGTTTACATTCCATATACAAATACAGCTGTCATTTGATATTGTTATATTTGGGGGATTCTCTTGCTCTTGCAAAACCCTTGCACGGTGCACGAATTGCAGAATTATCCTCTTGGTGCAGACACTCGCAAAGCAATTCTGATTTTCATTGGTGCCACGGAATCTGTTTGCATTTTCGTCTTTTCGAACATAGGTACGCAAAACCAATATTCGAATCAACTGTTTACTAATGGGACAAAACTTGCAAATTAATACATTTGGAAGCAATCTTATTAAAGCTTTTAATGAGTTCCGATTTAATGGAAGATTTTAAGAGATAACATTTATTGAATGAATAAAGACGCATTTAGGTGTTAAATTACGTTTTTTTTACTTTAGAAGCTTCAAAAAATCGATTTTTTTTTTGCTTAAATCACTTTAAAAATTATCTAAGAATATGCCCCCAAAGATAATAGATGGAAATTCGAAATATTGTCGGAGCTAGAAGGGAAATAGTGACCGAGCGTCTAGCAGATACATACATATACAAGTATGAGCGCTTGGACAAAAAGCGAAAACTTTGACGCGCGATTTCTCAGGTTTTAAATTTTACGATTTTTTTTAATGGGCGGGCAGGATAGAAAAAAACTAAACGTCGTATGGAGTTTATTATCTTTGGCATTACATTGTCTTCTATTTAAACTAAAAAAAAACTAAGAAAAGTTAAGTTTGAACATACATATGTTTAAACAACATAAAGTAAATTTTGTTTGAAAAAACACTTTTTTTCATATTTTAAAAACTATTTGATACTTTTACACTTTTTTCTTAATTTTTTTTAGTTTAACTAGAACATAAACTATCTTCTTGCTTTGCTTCTGATAGATAAAATAGGTTTTCGTGACACCCAAAACCGATACATATTCTGTTTCTAACATCCAACCAATCTGATTTCATGACACTTACTACTTTTTTATCGGTTTCAATTCTGATTCCGACAGCTATCAGATTCCCCAAACCCCTGATTAATGTAATATTATACATCACATTCGAAACCTCAAAAATAACAGTATTTCTCCACTATTTAATGGATGCTATTATACATATACACCTTCCTCTTCAATCACTCTATCTATTAAAACAACTGCATTAGCAGTTTTAAAGATTTAAGCATAAGGGACATAGGCCCCTACCCAAAAGTTCGACCCAAATTGGGGGACATCAAAATTCGTTTCAGAGGTATGGTTCCTTCGGCAAAGTATCTTATTTTGATCCCTAGAATATGATTTTCATAGAGCAATGGGCGATTTTTTGCCTCCCCACAAATCGACCCGGCCTAATGTACATATATATACTTTTTCTTGATTTGATCCGTACATACCAGTGATCTGCAGTGAATGAGTTAAACACAACTTTGAGCCACTTGCGAAAAATTGAGTATGAAGCAAGCAAATTATTCACGGAATGAGTATAAGTGTGAATACTGCTCACTTACAATTATGAGAGAGAGTTTTGGCTTGTGAGCTGATTAGCTTGTATGAAGCATATATTCACAAGTGTTTGCTTATGAGCTCACAATACTTATGAATCTTTGCTTAGGATTCTCTGACATTCATGAATACAAAACACTTGTGAATATACGAAGAAGCTCAGTTGTGCGCAAGCCACTTGCAAGCCTTTTGAGCCGTAACGCTATGAACCAAAGGCTAGAAAATCCATTACGAAAGCACTAAGAGTTACTATTATATAATTGTATAACAAAAAGGATTTTGTAATTGGTTCTAACTAATAATGACTAGATCTAATGAAATAAAAAAAGGGGTTTTCATATTTTGTATTAATTTTCTCTATTATTAAAAAAATTACATATATGTACATACTTACATTCATGTTATCACTTATAATATTACATTTTATTTTATAAAATGATAATTCAGTTCCTTTCAATGGAATTAAAATTAAAAATAAAAATTACGTCAGTTTAATGGTATAAAAATTACGTGAATTATTAACAAAAAACAAAATAACACAATTCAGTTCATTTCGGTAAAAAAATATAAATACTAAACATAAAATTTACTTCAAGATTTATGTACATACATAAGATTCAACTAAAAGATACAAGTATATATTATAAGTATAGCTTCTAAATATATATTAAGATTGAGGTATTGCATAAAATACTTCTCAATATCATTGTATATTTTTGTTTTTTAAGTTTCTAAGGTCTTATTGCCATATTAGTTAGTCTTAAATATTGAATTCAGGAATATTATATTATCTACGGTTTTGGGTGCAAGTCGATTTCTTTTATCAGTTATTAAATTGCCTGCCAAGGAAAATACACGTTCAGGCGCCGCACTACTTGCAGGTATAGTTAATATTTGAAAATCTTTTCCTCTTTATCGCTTTTCAAATAGGTAGGAGAGTACTCGGACCGTCGTAAGCACACATCTTGCCTGACACATAACCCGCCGACATTTCTTGAATATATGTATTTTACTATGTTTTTCATTTATTGTGCTATTTTAAAAGAAAACTAAATAAAAGGATAAGAAACAAAGAAGTTTCAGTTTTGTAGTTTTTACGAAGTCACTAGAATCACGGGTTTCGTTTCTTTTAAAACCCCTCCGCGTAGGTATAAACTTCAGGGACTCATCTACCTAAGCTCTCCACTTTCTAAAATGTAAGATAAAGCTTTTCATTTAGGCTTAAGAAATAATTGAAAAAAAGGATAAGAAACAAAGAAGTTTCAGTTTTGTAGTTTTTACGAAGTCACTAGAATCACGGGTTTCGTTTCTTTTAAAACCCCTCCGCGTAGGTATAAACTTCAGGGACTCATCTACCTAAGCTCTCCAATTTCTAGAATGTAAGATAAAGCTTAAGAAAATAATTGAATAAAAGGATAAGAAATAAAGAAGTTTCAGTTTTGTAGTCATTACAATCACGCGTTTCGTTCCTTTTA